>NW_013678813.1:8814-10120 GCF_000517525.1 Limulus polyphemus | reverse complement strand
ATATTTAGCCTTACTTTGTACAACTACTCCATGAACACCTAGGTGTAACTCTAGTTACCGAATTTATAACCCCCATACTCATCTTTTGCGTTATTTGGTACAACAACTCCATGAACACATAGGTGTAACTCTAGTTACCGAATTTATAACCCCCATACTCCACTTTAGCGTTATTTGGTACAACAACTCCACGAACACCTAGGTGTAACATATTTTTACCGAATTTGTAACCACCATACTCATCTGTAGCGGTATTTCGTACAATTATGTGTAACTATAGTTACTGAATGTGTAACCCCATACTCATTTTTAGCGTTATATAGTACAACAACTCCACGAAGAGTTAGGTGTAACTCTTGTTATTGAATTTATAACCACCATACACATCTTTAGTCTTACTTTGTACAACTACTCCATGAACACCTATTTGTAACTCTACTTACTGAATTTATAACCAACACACTCGTCTTTAGCCTTACTTGGTACAACTACTCCATGCACAGCTAGTTAGCGCATGTATAACCACCATATTTACCTTTAGCCCTACTTGGTACAACAACTCCACGAACACCTAGATGTAACTCTAATTACCGAATTTGTAACCACCATACTCATGTTTAGCCTTACTTGGTACAACTACTCCATGCACACCTAGTTAGCGCATGTGTAACCAACATACTTACCTTTAACCCTATTTGGTACAACAACTCCACGAACACCTAGGTGTAACTCTAGATAGCGAATTTGTAACCACCATACTTACCTTTAGACCTACTTGGTACAACTACTAAATGATCTTATAGGTGTAACTCTAGTTACAGAATTTATAACCACCATACTCATCTTTAGCCTTACTGTGTACAACTACTCCATGCACAGCTAGTTAGCGCATGTGTAACCACCATACTTACCTTTAGCCCTACTTGGTAAAACAACTCCACAAACACCTAGGTGTAACTCTAGTTACCGAATTTGTAACCACCATACTCATCTTTAGCGTTATTTGGTACAACAACTCCACGAATACCTAGGTGTAACTCTAGTTACAGAATATATAACCACCATACTCGTCTTTAGCCTTACTTGGCACAACTACTCCATGAACACCTAGGTGTAACTATAGTTACCGAATTTATAACCATCATACTTATCTTTAACCTTACTTGGTACAACAACTCTATGAACACTTAGGTGTCACTCTAGTTACTGAATTTATAACCACCATATTCATCTTTAGCCTTACTTGGTACAACTACTCCATGAACCCCTAGGGGTAACTCTAGTTACCGAATTTATAACCACCATA
>NW_013678813.1:6182-7959 GCF_000517525.1 Limulus polyphemus | reverse complement strand
GCCCTACATGGTACAACTATTCCATGAATACCTAGGTGTAACTCAAGTTACATAACTTATAACGACCATACTCATCTTTAGCCTTACTTGGTACAACTACTCCATGAACATTTAGGTTTAACTCTAGTTGCCGAAATTATAACCCCCAAACTCATCTTTAGTGTTATTTGGTACAACAACTTCACGAACACCTAGGTGTAACTCTAGTTACCGAATTTGTAACCACCATACTCATCTGTAGCGTTATTTGGTACAACTAGGTGTAACTCTAGTTACTGAATATGTAAACCCATACTCATCTTTAGCGTTATATGGTATAACAACTCCATGAACACTTGCTGTAACTCTAGTTATTGAATTTATAACCAACACACTCGTCTTTAACCTTACTTGGTACAACTACTCGATGCACAGCTAGTTAGCGCATGTGTAACCACCATACTTACCTTTAGCTTTATCTGGTACAACTACTCGATGAACACTTAGGTGTGACTCTAGTTACCGAATTTATAACCACCATACTCATCTTTAGTCTTACTTGGTACAACTACTCCATGAACAACTATTTGTAACTCTACTTACTGAATTTATAACCAACACACTCGTCTTATCCTTACTTGGTACAACTACTCCATGCACAGCTAGTTAGCGCATGTGTAACCACCATACTTACCTTTAGCCCTACTTGGTACAACAACTCCACGAATACCTAGATGTAACTCTAGTTACCGAATTTGTAACCACCATACTCATCTTTAGCCTTATTTGGTACAGCTACTCTATGCACACCAGGTTAGCGCATGTGTAACCACCATACTTACCTTTAGCCCTACTTCGTACAACAACTCCACGAACACCTAGATGTAACTGTTGTTAACGAATTTGTAACCACCATACTCATCTTTAGCCTTATTTGGTACAGCTACTCTATGCACACCAGGTTAGCGCATGTGTAACCACCATACTTACCTTTAGCCCTACTTCGTACAACAACTCCACGAACACCTAGATGTAACTGTTGTTAACGAATTTGTAACCACCATACTTACCTTTAGCCCTACTTGGTACAACTACTCCATGCACACCTAGTTAGCGCATGTGTAACCACCATACTTACCTTTAGCCCTACTTGGTACAAGAACTCCACGAACACCTAGGTGTAACTCTAGTTACCCTATTTGTAACCACCATTCTCATCTTTAGCCTTACTTGGTACAACTACTCTATGCACACCAGGTTAGCGCATGTGTAACCACCATACTTACCTTTAGCCCTACTTCGTACAACAACTCCACGAACACCTAGATGTAACTCTAGTTAACGAATTTGTAACCACCCTACTTACCTTTAGCCTTACTTGGTACAACTACTCCATGAACACTTAGGTGTAACTCTAGATACAGAAGTTATAACCACCATACTCATCTTTAGCCTTACTTGGTACAACTACTCCACGAACACCTAAGTGTAACTCTAGTTACTGAATTTGTAACCAACATACTCATCTTTAGCCTTACTTGGTACAACTACTTCACGAACACCTAGGTGTAACCTAGTTACTGAATTGGTAACCACAATACTCATCTTTAGCGTTATTTGGTACAACAACTCCATGAATACCTAGGTGTAACTCTAGTTACATAATTTATAACCACCATACACATCTTTATCCTAATTTGGCACAACTACTCCATGAACACCTAGGTGTAAATCTAGTTACATAATTTATAACCACCATACACATCTTTATCCTAATTTGGCACAACTACTCCATGAA
>NW_013678813.1:2382-5432 GCF_000517525.1 Limulus polyphemus | reverse complement strand
CCACCATACTCATCTTTAGCCTTACTTGGTACAACTACTCCACGAACACCTAGGTGTAACTCTAGTTACTGAATTTGTAACCAACATACTCATCTTTAGCCTTACTTGGTACAACTACTCCACGAACACCTAGGTGTAACCTAGTTACTGAATTTGTAACCACCATACTCATCTTTAGCGTTATATAGTACAACAACTTCACGAAGAGTTAGGTGTAACTCTTGTTATTGAATTTATAACCACCATACACATCTTTAGTCTTACTTTGTACAACTACTCCATGAACACCTATTTGTAACGCTACTTACTGAATTTATAACCAAAACAATCGTCTTTAGCCTTACTTGGTACAACTACTCCATGCAGAGCTAGTTAGCGCATGTATAACCACCATATTTACCTTTAGCCCTACTTGGTACAAAAACTCCACGAACACCTAGGTGTAACTCTAGTTACCGAATTTGAAACCACCATACTCATCTTTAGCCTTACTTGGTACAACTACTCCATGCACACCAGGTTAGCGCATGTGTAACCACCATACTTACCTTTAGCCCTACTTCGTACAACAACTCCACGAACACCTAGGTGTAACTCTAGTTACAGAATTTGTAACCACCATACTTACCTTTAGCCTTACTTGGTACAACTACTCCATGAACACTTAGGTGTAACTCTAGTTACAGAAGTTATAACCACCATACTCATCTTTAGCCTTACTTTGTACAACTACTCCACGAACACCTAGGTGTAACTCTAGTTACTGAATTTCTAACCAACATACTCATCTTTAGCCTTACTTGGTACAACTACTCCACGAACAACTAGGTGTAACCTAGTTACTGAATTTGTAACCACCATACTCATCTTTATCGTTATTTGGTACAACAACTCCACGAATACCTAGGTGTAACTCTAGTTACATAATTTATAACCACATACACATCTTTAGCCTAACTTGGAACAACTACTCCATGAACACCTAGGTGTAACTCTAGTTACAGAATTTATAATCACCATACTCATCTTTAGAATTACTTGGTACAACTACTTCATAAACACCTAAGTGTAACTATAGTTACCGAATTTATAAACATCATACTCATCTTTAGACTTACTTGGTACAACTACTCCATGAACACTGAGGTGTAACTCTAATTACCGAATTTAAAACCCCCATACTCATCTTTAGCGTTATTTGGTACAACAACTCCACGAATACCTAGGTGTAACTCTAGTTACAAAATTTATAACCACCATACTCATCTTTAGAATTACTTGGTACAACTACTCCATGACAACTTAGGTGTAACTCTAGTTACAGAATTTATAACCACCATAATCATCTTTATCCTTACTTTGTACAACTACTCCACGAACACCTAGGTGTAACTCTAGTTACTGAATTTGTAACCACCATACTCATCTTTAGCGTTATTTGGTACAACAACTCCACGAACACCTAGGTGTAAATCTAGTTACAAAATTTATAACCACCAACTTCATCTTTAGCCTTACTTGGTACAACTACTCCATGAACACTTGGGTGTCACCCTAGTTATCGAATTTATAACCACCAACTTCATCTTTAGCCTTACTTGGTACAACTACTCCATGAACACTTAGGTCTAACTCTAGTTACAGAATTTATAACCACCATAATCATCTTTATCCTTACTTTGTACAACTACTCCACGAACACCTAGGTGTAACTCTAGTTACTGAATTTGTAACCAACATACTCATCTTTAGCCTTTCTTGGTACAACTACTCTACAAACACCTAGGTGTAACTCTAGTTACTGAATTTGTAACCACCATACTCATCTTTAGCGTTATTTGGTACAACAACTCCACGAATACCTAGGTGTAACTCTAGTTACAAAATTTATAACCACCATACACATCTTTAGCCTAACTTGGCACAACTACTCAATGAACACCTAGGTGTAACTATAGTTACCGAATTTATAACCATCATACTCATATTTAGCCTTACTTTGTACAACTACTCCATGAACACCTAGGTGTAACTCTAGTTACCGAATTTATAACCCCCATACTCATCTTTTTAAAGATGAGTATGGGGGTTATAAGTTCGGTAACTAGAGTTACACCTATGTGTTCATGGAGTTGTTGTACCAAATAACGCTCGTTATTTGGTACAACAACTCCACGAACACCTAGATGTAACATATTTTTACCGAATCTGTAACCACCATACTCATCTGTAGCGTTAATTCGTACAATTAGGTGTAACTATAGTTACTGAATGTGTAACCCCATACTCATCTTTAGCGTTATATAGTACAACAACTCCACGAAGATTTAGGTGTAACTCTTGTTATTGAATTTATAACCACCATACACATCTTTAGTCTTACTTTGTACAACTACTTCATGAACACCTATTTGTAACTCTACTTACTGAATTTATAACAAACACAATCGTCTTTAGCCTTACTTGGTACAAATACTCCATGCACAGCTAGTTAGCGCATGTATAACCACCATATTTACCTTTAGCCCTACTTGGTACAACAACTCCACGAACACCTAGGTGTAACTCTAGTTACCGAATTTGAAACCACCATACTCATCTTTAGCCTTATTTGGTACAACTACTCCATGCACACCAGGTTAGCGCATGTGTAACCACCATACTTACCTTTAGCCCTACTTCGTACAACAACTCCACGAAAACCTAGGTGTAACTCTAGTTACCGAATTTGTAACCACCATACTCATCTTTTGCGTTATTTGGTACAACAACTCCATGAACACATAGGTGTAACTCTAGTTACAAAATTTATAACCCACATACTCCTCTTTAGCGTTATTTGGTACAACAACTCCACGAACACCTAGGTGTAACATATTTTTACCGAATCTGTAACCACCATACTCATCTGTAGCGTTATTTCGTACAATTATGTGTAACTATAGTTACTGAATGTGTAACCCCATACTCATCTTTAGCATTATTTGGTACAACTACTCCATGAACACTTATGTGTAACTCTAGTTACCGAATTTATAACCACCATACTC
>NW_013678813.1:0-2372 GCF_000517525.1 Limulus polyphemus | reverse complement strand
ACATCTAGGTGTAAATTTAGTTACCGAATTTATAACCACCATACTCATCTTTAGCGTTATTTGGTACAACTACTCCATGAACACATAGGTGTAACTCTAGTTACCGAATTTATAACCACCATACTCATCTTTAGCCTTACTTGGTACCACTACTCCATAAACATTTAGTTGTAACTATAGTTACCGAATTTATAACCATCATACTTATATTTAGCCTTACTTGGTACAAAAGTAACGCTAAAGACGAGTATGGTGGTTAAAGATTCTGTAACTAGAGTTACACCTAGGTGTTCATGGAGTAGTTGTACCAAGTAAGGCTAAAGATGAGTGAAGTGGTTATAAATTCGGTAACTAGAGTTACACCTATATGTTCGTGAAGTTGTTGTACCAAATAACGCTAAAGATGAGTATGGTTATAAATTCGGTAACTATAGTTACACCTAGGTGTTCTTGGAGTTGTTGTACCAAATACGCTAAAGTTGAGTAGGGGGTTACACATTCGGTAACTAGAGTTCACCTAGGTGTTCATAGAGTAGCAAAGTAAGGCTAAAGATGAGTATGGTGGTTATAAATTCGGTAACTAAAGTTACGCCTAGGTGTCCGTGGAGTTTTTGCACCTAATAACGCTAAAGATGAGTATGGTGGTTACAAATTCGATAACCAGAGTTACACCTAGGTTTTCGTGGAATTGTTGTACCAAATAACGCTAAAGATGAGTATAGTGGTTATAAATTCGGTAAATATCGCTACACCTAGGTGTTTATTTAGTAGTTGTACCCAGTAAGGCTAAGGATGAGTATGGTGGTTGTAAATTCTGTAACTAGAGTTACACCATGGTGTTCATGGAGTAGTTGTACCAAGTAAGGCTAAAGATGAGTATGGTGGTTATAAATACTTTAACTATAGTTACAAATAGGTGTTCATGGAGTTGTTGTACCGGTGTTCGTGGAGTAGTTGTAAAATTCGGTAACTATAGTTACACCTAGGTGTTTATGAAGTAGTTGTACCAAGTAATTCTAAAGATGAGTATGGTGATTATAAATTCTGTAACTAGAGTTACACCTAGGTGTTCATGGAGTAGTTGTTCCAAGTTAGGCTGAAGATGTGTATGTGGTTATAAATTATGTAACTAGAGTTACACCTAGGTATTCGTGGAGTTGTTGTACCAAATAACGCTAAAGATGAGTATGGTGGTTACAAATTCAGTAACTAGGTTACACCTAGTTGTTCGTGGAGTAGTTGTACCAAGTAAGGCTAAAGATGAGTATGTTGGTTAGAAATTCAGTAACTAGAGTTACACCTAATAAACATCATACTCATCTTTAGACTTACTTGGTACAACTACTCCGTGAACACCTATTTGTAACTCTAGTTACTGAATTTATAACCAACACACTCGTCTTTAGCCTTACTTGGTACAACTACTCCATGCACAGCTAGTTAGCGCATGTGTAACCACCATACTTACCTTTGGCCCTATTTGGTACAACAACTCCTCGAACACCTAGGTGTAACTCTAGTTACCGAATTTGTAACCACCACACTCACCTTTAGCCTTACTTGGTTCAACTACTCCATGCACACCTAGTTAGCGCATGTGTAACCACCATATTTACCTTTAGCCCTACATGGTTCAACTACTCCATGAACACCTAGGTGTAACTCTAGTTACATAACTTATAACCTACATACTCATCTTTAGCCTTACTTGGTACAACTACTCCACGAACACTTAGGTTTAACTCTAGTTACCGAATTTATAACCCCCATACTCATCTTTAGCGTTATTTGGTACAACAACTCCACGAACACCTATGTGTAACTCTAGTTACCGAATTTGTAACCACCATACTCATCTGTAACGTTATTTGGTACAACTAGGTGTAACTCTAGTTACTGAATGTGTAACCCCATACTCATCTTTAGCGTTATATGGTACAACAACTCCAGGAACAACTAGCTGTAACTCTAGTTATTGAATTTATAACCACCATACTCATCTTTAGACTTACTTGGTACAACTACTCCGTGAACACCTATTTGTAACTCTAGTTACTGAATTTATAACCAACACACTCGTCTTTAGCCTTACTTGGTACAACTACTCCATGCACAGCTAGTTAGCGCATGTGTAACCACCATACTTACCTTTGGCCCTATTTGGTACAACAACTCCTCGAACACCTAGGTGTAACTCTAGTTACAGAATTTATAACCACCACTTCTCATCTGTAACGTTATTTGGTACAACTAGGTGTAACTCTAGTTACCGAATTTGTAACCACCATACTCATCTGTAACGTTATTTGGTACAACTAGGTGTAACTCTAGTTACTGAATGTGTAACCCCATACTCATCTGTAACGTTATTT
>NW_013678812.1:7378-11148 GCF_000517525.1 Limulus polyphemus | reverse complement strand
ACTGTACGATATTTATCTTCTACTGTACGATATTTATCTTCTACTGTACGATATTTATCTTCTACTGTACGTTATTTATCTTCTACTGTACGGTATTTATCTTCTCCTGTACGCTATTTATCTTCTGCTGTACGGTACTTATCTTCTACTGTACGGTATTTATCTTCTACTGTACGGTATTTATCTTCTGCTGTACGGTACTTATCTTCTACTGTACGGTATTTATCTTCTACTGTACGGTATTTATCTTCTCCTGTACGCTATTTATCTTCTGCTGTACGGTACTTATCTTCTGCTGTACGGTACTTATCTTCTACTGTACGGTATTTATCTTCTACTGTACGTTATTTACACGTTTATATTCACATTTTTAAAACTTGTACGCAGCTAGTTACGTTTCATAACTTCCTTTAATTGACTCTTCAGAGTAATACACTTGATTACACTTACCGTTACAACGAATGTACCTGTTATTCGATAAACGTTGTTTTCCACGAACTGTACATTTAACATTATCTATGTTTAAACATAAGTTTTAAAATTTGCCAGTTCTAACTTTTCAACTAACCTAGAAATGAACGACATTCATACTACTTCATGTTGACAAATCTTCTATCAGGAGTAGGTGTAATTCGGTACTACAGTGTTATATAACACGTACCACACGGTACTACAGTGTTATATAACAAGTGCTACACTGTACTATAGTGTTACATAACACGTACCACACGGTACTACAGTGTTATATAACATGTACCACACGGTACTACAGTGTTATATAACACGTGCTACACTGTACTACAGTGTTACCTACCACGTGCCACACGGTACTACAGTTATCTACCACGTGCTACACGATACTACAGTGTTATATAACACGTGCTACACGGTACTAGTGTTATCTACCACGTGCTACACTGTACTACAGTGTTACCTACCACGTGCTACACGGTACTACAGTGTTATATAACACGTGCTACACTGTACTACAGTGTTATCTACCACGTGCTACACGGTACTACAGTGTTATATAACACGTGCTACACGGTACTACAGTGTTATATAACACGTGCCACACGGTACTACAGAGTTATATAACACGTGCTACACTGTACTACATTGTTATCTACCACGTGCTACACGGTACTACAGTGTTATATAACACGTGCTACACGGTACTACAGTGTTATATAACACGTGCCACACGGTACTACAGTGTTATATAACACGTGCCACACGGTACTACAGAGTTATATAACACGTGCTACACGGTATTACAGTGTTATATAACACGTGCTACATGGTACTACAGTGTTATATAGCACGTGCTACACGGTACTACAGTGTTATATAACACGTGCTACACGGTACTACTGTGTTATCTGCCACGTGCTACACAGTACTACAGTGTTATATAATACGTGATACACTGTACTACAGTGTTATATAACACGTACTACACGGTATTACAGTGTTATCTACCACGTGCTACACGGTACTACAGTGTTATATAATACGCGCTACTCGGTACTACAGTGTTATGGATCACGTGCTACACGGTACTGCAGTGTTACCTACCACGTGCTACTCGGTACTACAAAGTTATCTAGCGCGCACTACACGGTACTATAGAGTTACCTAGCACACGTGCTACTCGGTACTATAGAGTTATCTAGCGCGCACTACACGGTACTATAGAGTTACCTAGCGCGCACTACACGGAATTATAGAGTTACCTAGCGCGCACTACACGGTACTATAGAGTTATCTAGCGCGCACTACACGGTAGTATAGAGTTACCTAGCGCGCACTACACGTTACTATAGAGTTATCTAGCGCGCACTACACGGTACTATAGAGTTATCTAGCGCGCACTACACGGTAGTATAGAGTTACCTAGCGCGCACTACACGTTACTATAGAGTTACCTAGCGCGCACTACACGTTACTATAGAGTTACCTAGCGCGCACTACACGTTACTATAGAGTTACCTAGCGCGCACTACACGGTAGTATAGAGTTACCTAGCACACCTATTCGGTATTAAAGATAAGCATCTTTCTTTAGCGCACGTATTTTGATAATGTACAAATTATGATAGTTTAAAATGTCTTCCATCCTGAGCAACAAGTAAACATAAACTGGTATTGATCTCAGATAAACTGGTATTGATCTCAGATAAACTGGTATTGATCTCAGATAAACTTCAACATAAAAGAATAGTGAGATAAAAACATTAGTGACGAAACATTTGAAGAGCAAAGACTCGTGAAAGGAAAAAAAAGATTGGTCTCAAACTATTCCAAGAGAACTAAAGAACACGTCATTTTAAAACAAAAAAAAATAAACTTGACAATATTATGTTTAAGAGATAACAGCAAGAAAGTAAATACCCTGATACGTACAGAGAAGCCATACTTGTAAAACGATAACCTGTACGGTAAACCCGTATTGTGTGTGAAGGTTAATAAAACGTTAATAAAAGGGATAAGCGTATCAGGTATCCCTCGTTGTTGGACAAGGATAATATAGGAGTTACATTATCAAATATACAGTTCATTAGTAGGTTCATACAAATAACGTTTAATACACAGTTCATTAGTAGGTTCATACAAATAACGTTTAATACTGTTATTTGTATGAACCTACTAGTGAACTGTTTTAATACACAGTTCACTAGTAGTTTCATACAAATAACATTAATACACAGTTCATTAGGTTCATACAAATAACGTTTAACACACAGTTCATTAGTAGGTTCATACAAATAACATTTAATACACAGTTCATTAGTAGGTTCATACAAACATTTAATACACAGTTCATTAGTAGGTTCATACAAATAACATTTAATACACAGTTCACTAGTAGGTTAATACAAACATTTAATACACAGTTCATTAGTAGGTTCGTACAAATAACGTTTAATACACAGTTCATTAGTAGGTTCATACAAACAACATTTAATACACAGTTCACTAGTAGGTAAATACAAATAACATTTAATACACAGTTCATTAGTAGGTTCATACAAATAACATTTAATACACAGTTCATTAGTAGGTTCATACAAATAACATTTAATACACAGTTCACTAGTAGGTTCATACAAACATTTAATACACAGTTCATTAGTAGGTTCATACAAATAACATTTAATACACAGTTCACTAGTAGGTTAATACAAACATTTAATACACAGTTCATTAGTAGGTTCATACAAGTAACATCTAATACACAGTTCACTAGTAGGTTCATACAAACATCGAATACACAGTTCATTAGTAGGTTCATACAAATAACATTTAATACACAGTTCACTAGTAGGTTCATACAAATAACATTTAATACACAGTTCACTAGTAGGTTCATACAAATAACATGTAATACACAGTTCATTAGTAGGTTCATACAAATAACATGTAATACACAGTTCATTAGTAGGTTCATACAAATAACATTTAATACACAATTCACTAGTAGGTTCATACAAATAACATTTAATACACAGTTCATTAGTAGGTTCATACAAACAACATTTAATACACAGTTCATTAGTAGGTTCATACAAACATTTAATACACAATTCATTAGTAGGTTCATGCAAATAACATTTAATACACAGTTCACTAGTAGGTTAATACAAACATTTAATACACAGTTCATTAGTAGGTTCATACAAGTAACATCTAATACACAGTTCACTAGTAGGTTCATACAAACATTTAATACACAGTTCATTAGTAGGTTCATACAAATAACATTTAATA
>NW_013678812.1:5060-6513 GCF_000517525.1 Limulus polyphemus | reverse complement strand
ATACAAATAACATTTAATACACAGTTCATTAGTAGGTTCATACAAGTAACATCTAATACACAGTTCATTAGTAGGTTCATACAAATAACATTTAATACACAGTTCATTAGTAGGTTCATACAAATAACATTAATACACAGTTCATTAGGTTCATACAAATAACGTTTAACACACAGTTCATTAGTAGGTTCATACAAATAACATTTAATACACAGTTCATTAGTAGGTTCATACAAATAACATTCAATACACAGTTCATTAGTAGGTTCATACAAACAACATTTAATACACAATTCACTAGTAGGTTCATACAAATAACATTTAATACACACTTAACCACTAGGTTCATCATACAAGTAACACTTGTTTAGTGTTCTCTAACACAGTAACTACAAAATAAGTGAGTTTTCATGTATGTAGTGTTAATAGCGTTTTAATTCGTCGTTATGTAATCAGATTCTCTCTTATTGGATATTTTTTTATTTGAAGTATTTCATTTGTTTCTGTTAATACTGTTTGACAAACTCAAACAACAAATAGGTTTATACACATGATTGAGTATTTCTGGTATTAATGTGTCACAAGACAAACACAAAGTCTCGTCCATAGTTTAAAATCAACAAACAATAGTATTCTTTACAAATCTCTTGTACAACATAGAAATTTCTGGCTCGGTATCAAGCTGTTGCCTGGCAATATTTATTATCTGTTTGTGTTTATACTTACATATATTCATCGAACGAAACAGCTTGTCCAAGATTTACAGGCATTCTTTACATGATATTTGTCCACTATCTTTGCTAGATTGTTCATTATTTCAGTAAATCACAGGTTTGAACTGTTATTATATCAAATGATAGAGACTCACGATTTGAAAATACACCGACGTTCGCTTAAAACATTTCTTGGGCAAGTTAAGAAGATTTGCTTCAGAAAATTTTCGCAAAGCTACACGAGGACATAACCTGCCCTAATGTTGAATTGAGGCTGGAGGAAAACTAATAGGCAACATTTCCCATTGTCAACTGTTGACTGCTATTTATAAAATCAGCTGATGAAACAACTGTCGATGTTACCACTAATGATGTCAGCTGTTTAAGTAGATGTTGACGTTACCACTTAATGATGTCAGCTGTTTAAGTAGATGTTGACGTTACCACTTAATGATGTCAGCTGTATAAGTACCATATTGATGTTGCTACTTAATGATGTCACATGTTTAAGTACATATTGATGTTACCACTGATGATGTCAGCTGTTTAAGTACATATTGATGTTACCACTGATGATGTCAGCTGTTTAAGTACATGTTGATGTTGCTACTTAATGATGTCACATGTTTAAGTAGATGTTCACGTTACCACTTAATGATGTCAGCTGTTTAGGTACATGTTGATGTTACCACTGATGATGTTAGCTGTTTAGGTACATGTTGATGTTACCACTGATGATG
>NW_013678812.1:2929-4221 GCF_000517525.1 Limulus polyphemus | reverse complement strand
CAGCTGTTTAAGTACATGTTGATGTTACCACTTAATGATGTCAGCTGTTTAAGTACATGTTGATGTTACCACTGATGATGTCAGCTTGTTTAAGTACATGTTGATGTTACCACTGCTATTCTTCTAACACGAATTTTCCCACAACAACTTAAACATCGGATGTTTAAACTACTCACATAACATCAATTTGCCCTAAAGTATGATAGCAGAATTCCTGGTTACGTGTTCTTGGTAAACATAGTGTTCACTGTTGTTAAACTATTAAATATATAAGGATTATAATAAGTGTATATTATCAAATATCGAAGTTAAACTAACAATGTTTAAGTGGTGTGTTCTCATATCCCTGAAAAACCAGTAATGGGCCAGATAGAATGACGTACGAAGAGGAGACTGTAGTGTGAGTTGTTTCAGTTGAGTTATTTTTCTGAGGAATCCATATATATCAAAACCTGATAGAAATCCATACGCCAAAACCTGACAAAAAGAAAACCCATATACTGAAAATCGACACGAACTGTATGTGAAAACCGAACAGAAACCTATATTTCCATCACGGGACTCTCCCACAGTAGTGACGTAATATATCGTACTCTTTATAAGGATACTTTAGCGAGAATGACACCAATATCGTATTTCCTATCGCCGCAGCTTCAGAAGCGACAGCCGCAATAATTCTTTCAGGCTGGGGGGAGGGGGTTCGATAGCATGACTTGCCTCGTCTCGCCACGTAAAGAAGGCAGCAGGTGCGTCAGACAAGCAGACATGACTAGTCTTGTAACCAGGTAATACGTTTCTTCCAGCTGGAACGAAGTCCTTAGGTGCCATTACCGGAGATTTACTCCTGTGGCAGGACGAACCAAATAAAGGTTTAAACAGTCTACATAGAGCTACAGCAAGGGAAGGTTTCAAGAACCAGAAAGTGAGTTCATATTCGCGTAGATCTACATGAACACCGAGAATAAGAAAAGTGAAACAAAGACATGTTTTCACAGCACAGCTACTGTTCTCGTGATAGCTTTACCTGCTCAGTGTATGATATGAAATTACTGCGTATTTCCTATTGTTACAAGATATAGTGGGTTACTAGATATCCAAAGGGATTCTTATAATTATGAGGTTAATTTCATAGTTTACTAATTCAAACGTTTTATATATATAAGGTGACAGCTAGATTAATAAAAATAACATTGAATACACAGTTCATTAGTAGGTTCATACAAATAACATTTAATACAGAGTACACTAGTAGGTTCATACAAATAACATTTAATACAGAGTACACTAGTAGG
>NW_013678812.1:0-1992 GCF_000517525.1 Limulus polyphemus | reverse complement strand
ATTTAATACCACAGTTCACTAGTAGGTTCATAGAAATAACATTTAATACACAGTTCACTAGTAGGTTCATACAAATAACATTTAGTACACAGTTCACTAGTAGGTTCATAGAAATAACATTTAATACACAGTTCACTAGTAGGTTCATACAAATAACATTTAGTACACAGTTCACTAGTCGTGATCCTTATCTGTGGGGTAGTTTTTAACAAACAAAGATTTTCTCGCTAGGTTATATTTTGTGAATAAAAAACAAGAAATACAGGGCATTCTGAATCTCCGAATAACCCTCATCGTCTGTATTTAAATTTTTTGGTGCGTGCTGAGCAGTTTATCAAAGCACCTTATTTTCATATGATTTCCATATGATCATGTCTTGAATCGCATTTCAAATATGTCCTTCTGTCTTTTTACGTATGACAAGTGATTGATTTTTTCGAGATGCTGAAGAAGATTAATGAATATGATTTCTTTGGAACTATAGCAGGCTAAGCCTAACCCTTGTGTTACCGTTGATGCAGAAAAAGAACGTGTATAAAATGAAGTTAAAAAATAGGCCTGCAGCGTGTAATGATAGTAGTTTCCTGACTGAGATAGTTTAAAGCACTTTGTCGCTGGAGGGCGTGATTTGTGTTCTTTCAATACTCCCAGGACTAGGGTGGCGACAGAATGATGACAGACTAGCGTCTCTGAATTATTTCTTTTCATAACGATAGTCTACTTGAACAGTTGTTAGGCTTTCTTCTTCATATGCGTATATCTGGAAGTAGAAGTCTCAGGGTCGAGATGAAACAGTCTGTGTGATTGACATTGAATTTGTACAATAAAGTATAACTTTTCTAAATTATCAGAAGACTAAACAAAGCACATGGAACACCACAACGCTTTCGGTGTCATAATAACTCAGGTGTATTATCATGGTGTTCTATGATGTCATTATAATTTGGTGTTTTAATTAAGGTATTATAAGACGTCAAGATAATTCAGTGCTATTATTAACCCATTGTATAGCTAAGGTATCAGTTAGTGTTGTGATTAAGGTGTTATATAAACTACAGATTAGTTAGTGTTGTTTATATAACACCTTAATCACTACAGATCAGTTAGTGTTGTGATTAAGGTGTTTGATCTGTAGTTTATATTTAATCACAACACTAACTTTATATAACACCCTACAGATCAGTTAGTGTTGTGATTAAGGTGTTATATAACTTAGGTATCAGTTAGTGTTGTGATTAAGGTGTTATATAAACTACAGATCAGTTAGTGTTGTGATTAAGGTGTTATATAAACTACAGATCAGTTAGTGTTGTGACTAAGGTGTTATATAACTTACAGATCAGTTAGTGTTGTGATTAAGGTGTTATATAACTTACAGATCGGTTAGTGTTGTGATTAAGGTGTTATATAACTTACAGATCAGTTATTGTTGTGATTAAGGTGTTATATAACTTACAGATCAGTTATTGTTGTGATTAAGGTGTTATATAACCTACAGATCAGTTAGTGTTGTGATTAAGGTGTTATATAAACTACAGATCAATTAGTGTTGTGATTAAGGTGTTATATAACTTACAGATCAGTTATTGTTGTGATTAAGATGTTATATAACCTACAGATCAGTTAGTGTTGTGATTAAGGTGTTATACAACCTACAGATCAGTTAGTGTTGTGATTAAGGTGTTATATTACCTACATATCAGTTAGTGTTGTGATTAAGGTGTTATATAACCTACATATCAGCTAGTGTTGTGATTAAGGTGTTATATAACTTACAGATCAGTTAGTGTTGTGATTAAGGTGTTATACAACCTACAGATCAGTTAGTGTTATGATTAAGGTGTTATATAAACTAAAGATCAGTTAGTGTTGGGATTAAGGTGTTATATAAACTACAGATCAGTTAGTGTTGGGATTAAGGTGTTATATAAACTACAGATTAGTTAGTGTTGGGATTAAGGTGTTATATAACCTACAGATCAGTTAGTGTTG
>NW_013678811.1:6047-9512 GCF_000517525.1 Limulus polyphemus | reverse complement strand
TTGTTATGATGTATCAGGTCTACTCATGTTTGGTATTGTTATGATGTATCAGGTCTACTCATGTTTGGTATTGTTACAATGAATCAGGTCTACTCATGTTTGGTATTGTTACAGTGTAACAGGTCTACTCATGTTGGGTATTGTTACAATGTATCAGGTCTATTTATGTTTAGTATTGTTACGATGTACCAGGTCTACTCATGTTTGGTATTGTTATGATGTATCAGGTCCACTCATGTTTGGTATTGTTACAATGTACCAGGTCTACTCATGTTTGGTATTGTTATGATGTATCAGGTCCACTCATGTTTGGTATTGTTACAATGTAACAGGTCTATATATTTTGAATATCACATTTGTCTATAATGTCAAGTTAACATCATGTAAAAATTTATTATTTTATTAAACAATACTGAAGACTTGCATTATTTACAAGCCAACTGAAGAATCAAATTAATTTCTGTTGTTTCTCTGATATTCAATCTATTATAAGTGTATTTAATCCATAAAAAATGTTTTGTCACCTTTAGTTACTATCATACATTGGACAATCACAGTGTAAAATGGTTAGGTGGTTGTCGCTCAGTGGTTGATGATGTTTTATTGTTGACCAATATACGGTTGGTTTATCATCAATGTGACAAGTAGATTTAATTTTAAACATAACTTTCATCTTTAAGTTTCTTCAATTTTTTTGTAATGCATATGTGAATTAATTACTAACCTGCCATTGGATCCAGTATTTAATTCAGTGTATTGATTAAGGTCATCAACTTCTATGTTTTAATAATGATTTAAAAGTTTCTGAATAGCTTGAGTTTTTTTTTATCACATTGTGTTGCCATAAATCAAGTAGAGCAGTTCAGGAATTAGAAACAATAACAGTGTTTCTAAATATTGTTTACAATTTAAAGATCTTTTCAGAAAATATGAAATGAAGCTGTCATTAAAACAAGAATTGATTGAAATTTATGTACATTTCAGAGTCCGATCAGATCAGCAGCCAACGTTCCGTCCGTTAACCACTGCACAACTCCATGAATTGTATTTCTTCATTGATTTAAAATATTTATGCATCTGTACATATTTTAAAGTAATCTTTGTTTTTACTGATACGTGAAATATGTATTATAGGAGTCTTATAAATTATATTTTTAACTTCATATTGATTGTTTTTATTTTTAAAATAGTTTTTTAACTTGGAAAATTGCACAGTTTTTGTTTTACTTCAAAGAGATTTTATATTTTTGTCATCTTTAATGAAAAACTTAAGAACTTTCTAACATGAAAACCACAAGAATGTAAACTTACGACTCTTAGTTAAGTTTTACTCGTCTAGCGATCAATACGTGAACTGTTAGTTGCTCTTAATTAGGGACGTAGAACTGAAAGCAACAAAATAAGTTGAAAGAAACTGATATTATTTCTTTGACTAGTGTGAAACAAACTTTTGTTGTAAATAATAGTGCATAGTGGGACCATGTCTTTTTTTTAAGTTGAATAGTAAATATATATATATATAGGTGAGTATCACGTTAGGATCCGTGTTGTATGTTAAATGGCACTTTTAGAAATTAATTGGTCACTTGTTTGCATTAACATTCATGAGTTCATTAATTTGAAAGCTAATAGATTATTGAAATTAATGTTATTGATGATAACACTAAGAACAGTTGCTGTTTAAAGTACTTGATGAAATTCAAAATTTTATACTTCCCAAAACTACAATTTGCTATCATAAATTAAATGTTACTTGTATTGAAGAGTTTTCCAGAAACTTGTGAGTAGTTTTAATATTAAACTTTAATTGTTAAACACCTACTATGTCATAAAATTATAGTACTACTCACAAGCTGGGAGTGACATCAGAAGTTAGAGGTTGTAGTGTATGACCAAATATGGACACTTATTTGTTTCTAGAGCTTGTATTATTGTGATTTGATATTTAGTAATCCTGCACACTGAAAAAAGTATAACATAATTCAACACTTCAAATGTCTGGGAATTTGAAAATTTTGGTTATTAGTGTAATATTTTTGTGTTCTACTAATGGAAAACACATAAATTGAAGCATTGTGAACAGGAGAAATGTGTAATTTATTGAAATCTTGCTGTACTTTCTGTGACTGAACTAAATTATAACTTGCTTATAATATCTTTCTTCAGATCTCTAGTGTTATTTGTGATGATAGGAACTGAGTAAAAAGTTGGGGCCTTGTACTTGTAGCTCAAAATAAACTGAATATTGAGTGAACTGGTCGTATTAGTATCAGCAGATATTATTTTATTGAGGGAGCTTTAAATACATGCATACTAAAAAGTTGACTACCAAAACTAACATCAGATATTTTTCTGTGATGTAGTGATCCTTTCTCCAGATAATATGAAAGATAACAGAAATTACCCTATTCCTAAAGTTGGTTTCTTAATTGGTTTTAATCAACTCATTTGAACAAAAATAAGAATACAACTGAGTTTAATTGTTTGGTCAATGTTACACTTTCACAATATAAACTAAAGACTAAGTATATCTCTAGTTTTCAGTTAAGTAAGAATCAGCTATTTACGAATTATATTAAGAATTTACTTAAATGTTAGATGAGATCAAGTTAAATCCGAAAATTCATTTGACCTAAAACATTTAATGATATGTTTTTATACAGAAGCTAGATTGTTTGGAAATGGCATGGCAGTAGTTTCAAAGACTAGAACTAAGCTTATATTATACTCTGAAGATGAAAAACAAAAGCTTGTATTAACGAGCAAGAGATCTATTTGTGATTACACCACAACAGTACACAATAGATTTTGGTGTTGGCCAAGAAAACAGCTGTTATATAACTAATGTACATCTTAATATCGTGAAGTCAATTTTTCCAGACTGTGTGTAATCACAAGATATATAAATATATCGTCATCTTTAAATATTTTAATAATTCTGCACCCGCTGTTGCTAATCGACAAAATCTCTCATATTACAGACAGAAACACTGGCTTTTTTAATGTGCATTTAAACTTCTGATGATGTTAATTAATATAAACATCCATAACACACACACAGTTATGAACTGTTATATTGTTTGTTTTAGCACATGCAAGATTGTGCAACACTGTGGCACTAATGATATCTGGTTTTATATATTGTTATTCATTGTTCAAAAATTATTCATATCTTGATATTTGTTGTTTTTTCTATAGTACTTGAACAACTAATAACAACCAGTAAACTCTGAACCCTCACTTGAATGGTGTATAGAACTGTGTAGTATCACTTGGATGGTGTACAGAACTGTGTAGTATCACTTGAATGTTGTAGAGAAATGTGTAGTATCACTTGGATAATGTATAGAACTGTGTAGTATCACTTGGATGGTGTATAGAACTGTGTAGTATCACTTGGATGTTGTAGAGAAATGTGTAGTATCACTTGGATGGTGTATAGAAATGTGTAGTATCACTTGGATG
>NW_013678811.1:0-5047 GCF_000517525.1 Limulus polyphemus | reverse complement strand
TATAGAACTGTGTAGTATCACTTGGATGGTGTAGAGAAATGTGTAGTATCACTTGAATGGTGTATAGAACTGTGTAGTATCACTTGGATGGTGTACAGAACTGTGTAGTATCACTTGGATAATGTAGAGAAATGTGTATTATCACTTGGATAATGTATAGAACTGTGTAGTATCACTTGGATAATGTATAGAACTGTGTAGTATCACTTGGATGGTGTAGAGAAATGTGTAGTATCACTTGAATGGTGTATAGAACTGTGTAGTATCACTTGGATGGTGTACAGAACTGTGTAGTATCACTTGGATAATGTAGAGAAATGTGTATATCACTTGGATAATGTATAGAACTGTGTAGTATCACTTGGATGGTGTACAGAACTGTGTAGTATCACTTGAATGTTGTAGAGAAATGTGTAGTATCACTTGAATGTTGTAGAGAAATGTGTAGTATCACTTGGATGTTGTAGAGAAATGTGTATTATCACTTGGATAATGTAGAGAAATGTGTATTATCACTTGGATGGTGTAGAGAACTGTGTAGTATCACTTGGATGGTGTAGTGAACTGTGTAGTATCACTTGAATGTTGTAGAGAAATGTGTAGTATCACTTGGATGGTGTAGAGAAATGTGTAGTATCACTTGGATATTGTAGAGAAATGTGTAATATCACTTGGATGGTGTAGAGAAATGTGTAGTATCACTTGGATGGTGTGGAGAAATGTGTAATATCACTTGGATGGTGTAGAGAAATGTATTTCTTATTCGTTTATTTTCCTATCATACTGTAACATCATAATTTAAATTAATTATATAATGGAAAACAAGATTAGGAACACATCACAAAGTTAAGTTTTATCGTTTTGTTCAAACTCTACGCGAATATCCACTGAACTGGAAACAAAATTGGTTTATACTTAAAATAGCTCTCATTATTTGTCTAGATCAGCGACTTCTCTAAGCTAAGAGATTGGCAGTACATTACACCCTAGATTGAAAAACAGTGATTGTATAAAATCAATAATATTATACTTGTATTGAAAGTACAAGGTTCAAATTAGCGCTACTTTTTCAAAACTATTTCGATTTCCCTCATGGGAAGCCGTGTTTGTTTGTTCTCAAGCACAAAAACTACATAATGAGTTACCTTTGCTTTGCCTGTTGTAGAAACTCTGCCTAAAACAACCTATCAAAGATTACCCGATTTTTAAGTTTATAAACTGTCAGGTTTATCGCTTAATCCCCGCGGCACTGGGGATTATAGGTATCATATTGTGTTTAAAAAAATCACAAACACTGATGTTTGAGTTCGGAGGATACTGAAATAAAACGAAATTTAAAATTGGCGATTTTAAAAATATTTTATATATAAAATTACCCCTAGTGGTTCAGGGCTTGTTTTGTGTCGACATTATTCTTAAAAAAACAGAAAAATTCCACCGACAAATTGGTAAATATCAGACACTAGTTATTCCATAAGAAAATAAAACAACAACAAAAGTGAATGTAAATAAACTAATGTCTCCATCCAGTTTTATGAAATTTTAGATATTCAAATAACCTGTAAATTGTCTGCTGTTATAATTATTTTTGTTTACAAGAATAAAGTTAAATTACGATAGAGGGCGCTAATTACTGTCCAAAAGCATCACTACGATGGTAAACGTGTTACTTTTCTTTTGTGTAATAGAAGTTTAATTGTGTCAAACACATTAATCGTTACGAACGATAAACTCTCGCACAGTGCCTAAAAAAAAAAAAGCGTAAAATTAGCTTCTATAATTTACAAAAAAAATCACTGTATAAAATAAAATTGAAATACATACACATTAAACCCTATAAAATAAATTTAATCAAATAATAACAGAAATATTAAAATAATGATCACTAGATGATGCTACGAGCTAAAACAATAACTCTATGCTTATCCGGATTTGATTTGACACGTATATATATATATATATACATACATAACTATTTCTCTTATCAACCTAAAAAAAAGGGTCTTGATCTCACCATCATCAATGACCTATAATTTATGTGAAATTGAATATGTATGCCTTGTGAGCTAGTTAGTTAAAAAACAAAAAGAGGCTATTTCATATGGCGTACAAGACCTAAATATCTTAAAGGGCTAAGCTTTTTTTTTAATTGTATTTACTAGTTATTACTGACCTGAGAAACATTAAAATGTGTGAAAGCAATCTGCTCCCGACTAGCAGTAGAGGCTATACTAATCGAAAAATTATTTATCTAATTAACTTTAAAACAACCAGAGATTAATTTAACCAGCGTATGAAAAACATTCACGATTGTTACAAAACTTCTTGTGTCCATCAGCAAGTAGCGCCACGTACAGCTTTTTAAGTATTAACTTTAAAAACCAGACTTGTGTAAACAAAATGCATATTTAAATATTCAAACAGAGAAAACTGATGTTCAAATGAATAAAAATAACTAAAGATCTTGAACTTTCTATTTAATTCCCAATTATTACTTGTTATTAGTTAGCCTTAAAGAACTATATTAAATGTGAGTACTCTGAGATTACTACTACAAAGATTCTTATATAGGCATATCCATGACAAAAATACTATCGATAAACAACACTGGTCTTTTTTGTCAATGTGAGATTAGCCGAACTTATACGTACAAAATTTATACAGTTATAAACATGGATTAAGAGCTTTAACCCATAAAAAGTTCTTGTTTCAGGCACCACAGACACAAACCAAAATACGAAGAGAGGCCATGACTTCTACGACAAAAAAATGGATAGGTCAACAATACTGCTTAAGGATTTTTGCATTATAAGTTAAAAGTGACTTTCCTTTTCTTTGTTCCACATTTACTGATTATACATAGTTCTACGTTTTATAAAATCCTGTGTAAATCGAAATTACATTTCTCTATTCAGCAAAATATCATGAACTTCAGTACAATTCTTAATGCTTTTTTTTTTCACTCAAATTACATTGATAGTATTTAATATTTTTGCAAACTAATACATGAACAATAACAATTAAAACAACGTAACGTTTTCTTGAAAATCGACGTGATAAACGCGGGAATAAATCGTTATAACAAATTTAAGCAGCATAACAAGAAACACCTTCTTTCCTCACGAATTACATAACATTGTAAGCGCTGGGTAAACACACATATATTTACAAATCCAGCATAAGTAAAAACTGATATTTGCAGCTCCAAATCAAAAGATCCATTTTTTTTCAAACTGATATTTTGAAATTTATTTTTAAAGGATTTCACCTGGCATCTACCACACGAATAACTGTACCAATAGGAATTCATAATATATATTAATACTTGTTAATGTAAAAACTGTTCGTGTTACGTAATTATGAATTTAATACTTATGTCACTATTTCTATTCTTACTTAAAACATCTGTTTCGTGCAACTTGTGCTGTCTCATAATGTGCTAACAAAAACATTTTGGTGTAATGGTCCTCCTTTAGAACATTGTTCCCAACCGTTACTTGCTTCCACTCACATCCTCCAAGACACAAACACCAGTAAACCTTGTTATTTAATTTACATGTAACACTAGACAAGCATTTCTTTTTTTGGAGAATAATATCAGCAAATCTTATATAGCTAGAGCAAAATCTTAGGTACATAATTAATTACATTATAATTACATGTAGTTTAAAAACGAGAAGGTCATTACATCAGAGCTCTTAATAAAACAGCTTTAAATTAATGGAAAATATTACTGAAATTTTCTAGATCTTTCTCAAAAGAAAAACATGTAGAATGTTTGTACACTGAGTATTAAGTGTTCATTCAGAATCTCAGAAATTCCACTTGATCTGTTTCAAGTTATTTTACTGAAGGGCCGGTTGTTTTTAGCGCAAAGCTACACAATGTGCTATCCGTATTCTGTCTAAAAACCGAACCCCGGATTTTGGTGTTGAAAGTCCATAAATTTACCACTGATCCGCCGGGGATTTTAATCAAGGGGGGGGTGACATTCTGATGCGATGATATATGAAAACCATTATTAATCTCTTTTAACTAGAGGCTAAAAGCGGTGAAAACATGGAAATACTTTATACTACACTTCACTTTGTGGTCAATAACAAGTGATTCTTACTTGTTGTTTTAGTTTTACTTTTGTTAGTTTAAAATGAACCTACCTTTTGACAAAAAGTTTCACACATTTTATGAATGTTACCTCTTTTTACACAATTCTGGTGAAATAGCACATGTGCAAGCCAGTTCCACTTAAGTACGTTGTGTTAAAAAAGTATTGTAAAAGCAGGTAATATTCATAGGGAAGTTAACTTAGTTACATGTAAAAATACAAGCTAAAATAGTTATAAATCTTCTGCAGATCTGAGAAATGTCATCGTTGAAAGCAGTTCTGGTTTGCTGACCCTCATAACAAGAACATAGTTGTCACATTAAATGTAACATAACGTAGCGAGGCCTAGGAAATGATTTATTGTCAGTTATGTTTTTGTAATTGTAAATAACTACACACTTTATTGTTAACTGGGGTTTCAAAACTGTTTTACACAAGTTCGATTATAATAAAAACGTCACCCACAGTTGTAATTGCCAACCAAATGTGTAATATGAAAAAGTAATAATTTAGTTAAATGTCCAACATCAGTGAATTTCATGACACAGACTATGTCTATCTAATACTGAATATTTATCTTGTTAACAAGACATCAATGTAACCCATGGCAGCTAGTAAATACCTGTATCATCTTGTTAACAAAACATCAATGAAACCCATGGCAAATAGTGGATACATGTATCATCTTGTTAACAAAACATCAATGAAACCCATGGCAAATAGTGGATACATGTATCATCTTGTTAACAAAACATCAATGAAACCCATGGCAGCTAGTGGATACATGTATCATCTTGTTAACAAAACATCAATGAAACCCATGGCAAATAGTGGATACCTGTATCATCTTGTTAACAAGACTTCAGTGAAACCCATGGCAGCTAGTGGATACCTGTATCATCTTGTTAACAAAACATCAATGAAACCCATGGCAAATAGTGG
>NW_013678810.1:3435-9397 GCF_000517525.1 Limulus polyphemus | reverse complement strand
TGTTTACCAAGTGATAATTACTGTTTACCAAGTGATAATTACTGTTTACCAAGTGATAATTACTGTTTACCAAGTGATAATTACTGTTTACCAAATGATAATTTCTGTTTACCAAGTGATAATTTCTGTTAACCAAGTGATAATTACTGTTAACCAAGTGATAATTACTGTTTACCAAGTGATAATCACTCTTTACCAAATGATAATTACTGTTAACCAAGTGATAATTACTGTTAACCAAGTGATAATCACTGTTTACCAAGTGATAATTACTGTTTTAAACAGTAATTATCACTTGGTAAACAGTAATTATCATTTGGTAGACAGTAATTATCACTTGGTAAACAGTAATTATCACTTGGTAAACTTTACCAAATGATAATTACTGTTTACCAAATGATAATTACTGTTAACCAAGTGATAATTACTGTTAACCAAGTGATAATCACTGTTTACCAAGTGATAATTACTGTTTACCAAGTGATAATTACTGTTTACCAAATGATAATTACTCTGTGGTCTATATAATGTACTGTTCACGTTCATAGATCAGTGGTCAATATAACGTACTGTTCACCTTCATAGATCTGTGGTCTATATAATGTACTGTTCACGTTCATAGATCTGTGGTCAATATAACGTACTGTTCACCTTCATAGATCTGTGGTCTATATAATGTACTGTTCACGTTCATAGATCAGTGGTCAATATAACGTACTGTTCACCTTCATAGATCTGTGGTCTATATAATGTACTGTTCACGTTCATAGATCTGTGGTCAATATAACGTACTGTTCACCTTCATAGATATCTATGAACGTGAACAGTACATTATATAGACCACAGATCTATGAACGTGAACAGTACATTATATAGACCACAGATCTATGAACGTGAACAGTACATTATATAGACCACAGATCTATGAAGGTGAACAGTACGTTATATTGACCACAGATCTATGAAGGTGAACAGTACGTTCTATAGACCACAGATCTATGAACGTGAACATCTTCCAGTTTCCAAAGCTACACCAGATTTCATCACTTGAGCAAAATCGACGACAGTGAATTGTATGTGAATTTGGTTTGTAATACACTCATGATGTTAGAAAAACACTTAGGTTCAAGAAGTCTTGATAGAAATGAATAAAAACCCTAAAACCCGAGCGCTTTCGAAAGCTCGACCTTTCTGCTTCAGGGGCAAACTGGGAATTCGGGTTTATAATACAATCACGGTTGAGTGACAAATGACTTAGATTTTGTTTGTCCGAAAGACAAGTTCGAAACGTAGCTCTCTTGCTAGAAATTAATTTATTTAAATGAAAGTTGTGTGGTGATTTACATACAAATTATCTGTCTATACATGTTTCTTGTCACTAACAAAGCTTATATTTGGAACATGAGCAACTTACGATGAGTTGAGTAAAAGACTTCAGTCTCGGTTTATTGTACATACAGTAAATCATCCGCCCTAACTGTGTTAGACAGTGGATTTATCTGCACTTTCTGGCAAAAATTAGGTTAATTTCAGAAGAAGAAAATTCATCTCCCTTATATCAGGTTTCGAAGATAAGATAGTAAAAAAAAAAAAAATCTAGTCTTGAGTTACTACAGCCGTAGGCTGGAGGAAAAGTTTCGTGGACAGACTTTGAAGGACTTCTTAGTGGCCAACTGTCTGTCTTCCTGCCACACGTTTTATTTTTTTAGGCCAAGCACGTGCGAAGTTTCCAACTCAAGTAACCAGCCTGACTGTCTGAAAGGTATCAACTTTCCTTTTTTAACCAACAACCTCACAACTCAGTGATCACCATTAACGTACATGTTTGTCCACCGCGGAACGCCTAGCTTTGGAACATTGATAACAGTAACGTATAATCTTCACTAAACCTTCAGATTATTACTTCTTATTTGTCTATGGAAAGGAGAGTTTTCCGTCCGTCTGTCTGTCTACTTTGTACATTGACATTACCAGTGAAATTTTGGAGGAACCCAAGTGCCTCCTGAAAATGGATAAGCAATCAGACGAAAGGTTTGAGTTTGATAGCTATTCCAGTTTTTAATAAATGAAGTCGTCGCCAAACCAATGTGACGTTTAATGCTACGCGTAGCACGGAATGTTTACTGATCTCTGGTTATCAGAGGATGACACACCGTCCCTCCATCTTCTTGTAGCTTCTGTTTGTTGTTAAATACAAAGATACGCAATTGTCTATCTGTGCTGTGCCCACAATGGGTATCGAAACATGATTTTTAGCGTTATAAGCCTTCAGATTTGCCACTGAGCTGCCGGGGAGCTAGTCCCCTTGAAACTAACGAAGTAAATGCTAGTTATTAACGAATGCATAATTTAGTTAAGAAAACTATTATCGACTCTAAAAAATTTACGTATAATTTTCGTCCGTTTTTCAGAAGAATTCATGCTGAATCACGTTTTCTGAAAGCAAAAATTTGAATTTTATTTTCTAGTAATTATTAAATACGATATTACAATCAAAGTAAACATGTTTATCTAATGCAATGATAAACAGTCAAAACCACAAATTACGAATTTATACATTATACTCTGTTGGCGAGACAGCTCGTCATCTAGGATAACGGGTAGTATTTTCAAGTTAAGTTTACAGCTCCTCTTGCGGTAGGCAAGTTCAACTATAAATGATAAATTAAGTAAACTGAATTTTGAGATAGTGGTCGACCACGGACTCATGAATAGATTTCCTACCTTTCCGAAGTTTTTCATACAAGTTATTCACTCCTTTCAGCTGTTCGAATCTATTTCCTGGGATCATACGAAAGTTTCAACCACAGATTCTAATCTGAATAACAGAATATGGATCAGCCTTGGTCGATGTCCATTGTGTTCGGATTAATGGAATAGCATTTTTCCCGTTCAGTAAATCCAGTCTCCTTCTCTCATGACTATTTGGAAACGTATCGATAAAACTTCTAATGTTATGGTATTTTTATCGTATATCTACTACGACACTTGTAACATTTAAGTTAATGTTTCTGTGAAGAATTGACTTGAAGTTTTGAAAATATTGGACATTTAGGTTTTTATTTTATTCAACATGTCTCCAGAAAACACATTTTTTTACTCCCAATAATGGTCTTTCGTAATTTTCGCCTTTTTTTTTTTACGAACGTAAATAAAGTATCTTTTTGAAGAAATTTTGCAAGGACGTCATTTGTTATCATCAATCTAGTACTGATGACGTCATTTGCTATCATCAATCTAGTACTGATGACGTCATTTCTTATCATCATTCTAGTACTGATGACTTCATTTGTCATCATCAATCTAGTACTGATGACTTCCTTTGTCATCATCAATTTAGTACTGATGACTTCGTTTGTTATCATCAATCTAGTACTGATGACTTCGTTTGTTATCATCAATCTAGTACTGATGGCGTCATTTGTTATCATCAATCTAGTACTGATGACGTCATTTGTGGACTTAAAACTACTCGTCTCTATTTTCCAGTACTCTATGTATAATTACAAACTTCCGATAACATCTCTTTATTATATAAAAAAAAACTTTGCTAATCTGTGTTTATGTTTTCGGAATTGGAGGAGGGAGGGAAGCAGTGGCTCAGCAGTAAGTCTGAAGGCGCATAACGTCAAAAACTGGGTTTCGATACTTGTGCCGGGCACGGCACAGATAACTAACTCATCGTGTAGCTTTGCGCTTAACAACAAACATAGATGCTTTCAGAGGGTGTAAGTTGTCACGAAGGGGCAACGTTTTTTTTTCCGAACCCTAAAGAGAACACAAATAAACACTCGAAATATATTCTATTAAACTTCTGTTACACCCTTGATTATTTGTTTCTTTCGGATATTCGCGCATAGCTACACAAGGGCTATTGGGCTACTCTTGTCTGACCGGATGGTGGAATTTGACAGTCACCCTTATAACGCACCCACGACCCCAAAAGGACTCGAACAGTAAGTCATGGATTTTCAGTCCGGAAAGCTAACCCTTAATCATGTAGATACATATAGCTGAATTTTGAAGAACTGTAATTACCATTAAATAAGATAGTCATTAGTTTTCATGGCATACTTTGAATTTGAATTAATTTCGTAGTAGCATGGCTGCATAGCCCTCGGTTACTCCTCAACTTCATTACAAGTTTTATTTTGAAATATGCTATACAAGGAAGTCACTGGTATTAAGAGTAAAAATATGTTCAGTATTGAGGAAACATAATATCCGTAAGTTTGGTAGTAAACATAGACGACATTAAACAACTGACAACGAGAAGTTAAGAGTAAGTTACTGTACTTATAAAGTTTGTACACTTTGTAATTTTGTTGGTTTCATTTGATTTTTAGTTGTATATAACGATGGGTACTGCATTTCAACTTTGTGATTTTTCTCGGAAATCTTAAATACATATATATAATCCATTCATATCTGTAAATATTTATTGTAAAATATTGATTGTATTTTAAAATTTCACAAATAAACTGTTTTGATATATTATTCTATTGTATTTACTTGACTTGGTAACAGATGGCAGCACATACATATTATAATGAGTTACTAAACGACAATACATAACAAACGGTACATTTTACATAAAAATTAAGTAATTTATTTCTATATAGGAAACTTCTATTTGCAGAAGCTCTATGAATAATATAACATGTGCAACATATTCTCAAAGCATATATTTGTTTAGGCCTTACGTCAAAAGTAGCGAAGAAAAAGTGTAAAAGAAAGAAGTGGTAATATCCACTGGCTATCATAAATATTCAAATAAAGCTGTTTGAGTATTTCACTTGTAAACCAACTAACCACCCTTGAAAACATTCACTAATATCAAGCTTTCAAACCTACTTTGTTAGAGATAAGTACAAATACACCGATGCAGTTAGAATTTTAATCTATAAATAAGTCCAAACCGATATTAGGAACAAAAACTACTGATGTGACCGTGATACTTATTTTTTTTAGCTGAAGATCATACAAGTAATAGGTTCACTAGAATGCAAATTAGAAATGAAAGTACAAACTGTTTTGTTAATTTTTGAAGCATTATTAGAGCCTTATACTGGTTATATACAGCATGTTCTATGTTTCTTTCTTTAAGTTGAGTCGAGTATTAAGTAACAGTCTCAGGAATTGTGCTGACTCCTATCGTGAATGCCTGCTGTCTCGCAGGAGCTAAAAGTCAATTCCTTTGCTGGTGTTACCAGTGTCCTTTTGACTATTCGGTGACGAGGAACCCACTTTGAGACTAATAATGGCTGAAGACGACTTGAATGGGTAATGAAGAAAATGTACATTTACGGTTATGTTAAACTTATATTAAAGTCCTTTTGACTACATTCTGTCCTATTGATTCTTCATCTCCTCCTTTTCGTAGCCACACTATTTACTACTTTGTTTTCCAACAGTCTCATTCCTCTGAACGTCAATAAAGACATTCCAAAGTTCTTGCTTTTATCTACTTGCTAGTTATTATCCTGCCAGTACATTTATGCTGGGAGTGATGAAGGAGCTTGTCTTGCGAGATTGTCAGCTTGCTCGTTTAGCTTTATCCTTATTTGGCCTGGGACACACTGCCTGTGACAAATAACATGTTGGTAGCGCTGTCTATTTGAGGTTCAGCAATTCAGAGGGTTGCTTTATGTTTGTGGTGCTTGTGGGAAGCTTAAATACTCCACCAGTCTTAGGTTAGGTACAATGTGACATCTATACAGCTCTTGCTAACATGTGCAAACCGTCTGTAGCTATGGTGACAAGTGACTGTCCACCACTGTCTTCAAATATGTACTAACGGGCTTAACTAATTTGTAATATTCTAGTGTTTGTTTCAGTCTAAAGATGTCAACATGCGTTTCAATTTATTTAATTTTTTAATGTGTCAAAGCTATACTGGGAATATATTGTTGCGTCATCGAGGTCACGTGACTGGTGAGGCGCCCTCTATTTTCTAGAACTA
>NW_013678810.1:1975-3166 GCF_000517525.1 Limulus polyphemus | reverse complement strand
CGTTAAAATTTCGTCGGAACGAAGTTACGGAAAAATCAATTAACAAACGGAGACGTAACAATATATATGATAGAAGTTTCTTGTTTGTTTCACTAACTTTGTTTATGCTGTCCACTGAAAACGGTTATCTATGAATTCCGCGAAGTGTTTTGATTTTATATACATATATATTTTTCTTATGTTTTGTGTTTTCAATGAAAAGATCTATGTGCAGTTCAAAGAGGGGTTTCACTTAAGCTGCATCCCTTAACCCGTCTTTTAACACTAAAACTTCTACTTTAGATTTGAACCTATAATTCTTATTTGGTGCAATCATTTTCAAAAGTTGTTCTGCCCTATAGCTTATCAAACATACAATATGAGCATTTTATATTACTATATATTATTGAGTAGAAAACTATCCTACATCTGTCTAATTCACTCATTTTCCCATACTGAAGAAAAACATATAACCATGAGTATTGTTGAAACACCACGTGTAAAAATTATATTAATTAGCTTTTTCTTCTTTTTTTTACAGAATATATTTACAAAAAGTCATTAGTAGACACACGATTAACATTCACAATAACTTAAAGATAAGAGGCGTGAACTTTCTAAAAACCTGAAATTCGTACTAGTGTACCGCTTCTGAAAATGACAATATAGTTTTATTAATTAAAACCCATTCAGTGTTATCAATTCTTATTACAATTTCGTTTTGAAAAATGTTTTGATTATTTTAGTTTCTATTAATTGAAGAAATAAAAGAAACTCCAGTGAAACAAAACAAAACTATGATTAGATTAGAAAACTTGGTGTCAAGACGCTAATACTGGTTAGTGTTGATGAATAAACAAACATTACAGAATGTTCAGAAAACTTGGTGTCAAGACGCTAATACTGGTTAGTGTTGATGAATAAACAAACATTACAGAATGTTCAGACTAGATTGCCTGTTGTTTTTTTTTACATTTGGTTTAACATTTGCTGTTGTTTAGTGTTACTGTAGCTTTTTAACAGAACTGCATTGCTTAAAATTGGTTAGTTAAGGAGTGATTTTGTATAAGATTGTTTTAAAAACTTATATGGGTCGTTTTTGTTCCAATATCTGGCAACCTTGCCACTCTAACCAAAATAAAAAAAAGCCCGGCATGGCCAGGTGGTTACGGGGCTTGACTCACAATCCGAGGGTCGCGGGTTCGAATCCCC
>NW_013678810.1:0-1360 GCF_000517525.1 Limulus polyphemus | reverse complement strand
CTTACACTGTTAAATTAGGGACGGTTAGTGCAGATAGCCCTCGTGTAACTTTGCGCGAAATTCAAAAACAAACAAAATAACCAAAAAGGGTTAACTACCCCTACCTTCAGTAAAATTTGCTCCTTGAAATGACTAGGGGAAAACGTAATAGGGATAGAAACATAATTGTTATAATAGACTTGGCAGTTTTCAGTGTATTGTATTTTGACTAGTTATTATGTTCCCAACTTTATGTCAAAATTACATTAGTTATAAATGGAAACACAAGTCTTCCTCCCACATATAGTGCAGGAGAGTAACTAGTGAAAGCAAAATATAAAATATTTAGAAACATAGTTATTTTCCAAACTAAACTTCCAAACAGTATATCTTAACCCACACAGACACTTCATTCAGTTTCCTGTGTATCACATATTTATCATTTACATTGTACAAATACAACTTAGTCTATTAATTGATTTATAATACTTGAAAAAGTGTTATTTTTATTAGATGTATAATATATATTTTTGGAATGATTTCATATCTAAAATACAGGTAGGATTGATCACCCTTCCACCTGTTATTGTAAAACAATAACTCAGAAAGTAAAATATTTTTCCTATGGCTCCACCTGATGCTAACAACTAGAACTAATTATCCATTATCGAATTAATGATAGTTATATTTCTCCAGGTTTCTGATTTCAAGAAAACCTTACTCAGATCATAAGGTTTATAGAGTTTCACAAAGTAATTTCTGTATTGGTTGTAAAAAAGAACACAAGAACTATATTCAATGAAAAACATATTATGATAAAATACATATATATTAAAGTTATTAAATTTCAACATTCACATTTAACCTTAAGTAATAACAGAAAACCTTCATTAGCTAGTAACATGTTTGACAGTTAACAGATAAAATATTCTGAGAGTTAGGAGTTTAAAATAATGTGATGAAAATGTATCATTCTGATAATTAAAGTGCTCTGAACGTTAAACACTTGTATCAATATTAATATAGTATATTACAATATAAAGAGTATAATGCTAAATAAATTATCATACATAATTCCAGCAACGAAAGTAATAGAGTAATAATGTGAGTAATCGTAAGTGAGAATAAAGAGTATAAATATATGACAGTTGGAAATGAAAATCTTCTTTAAACTTTTATTATATTTGTCAAAGTTCAACTTAAATATATTATGTTTATTTCAATGCAATTCATTCTTAGTTTATTACTTATTAATTTAAAAATAATATAAATTTGTTTGTTTGATTGTTGGAAACCATAAAGCTACGCAATGGGCTACCTTTGCTCTACCCACTGTGAGTATCGAAACCCGATTTTATAGTTATAAACTAATTTACCATTG
>NW_013678809.1:0-8514 GCF_000517525.1 Limulus polyphemus | reverse complement strand
AATGTTACTATTACACCGTGTGTTCATAATTGAGTGTAAATGTTACTACTACACCGCGTGTTACTAATTTAGCGTACATGTTACTATTACACCGTGTGTTACTAATTGAGTGTAAATGTTACTATTACACCGCGTGTTACTAACTGAGTGTAAATGTTACTATTACACCGCGTGTTACTAACTGAGTGTAAATGTTACTATTACACCGTGTGTTACTAATTAGAGTGTAAATGTTACTACTACACCGTGTGTTACTAATTGAGTGTAAATGTTACTATTACACCGTGTGTTACTAATTGAGTGTAAATGTTACTACTACACCGTGTGTTACTAATTAGAGTGTAAATGTTACTACTACACCGTGTGTTACTAATTGAGTGTAAATGTTACTACTACACCGTGTGTTACTAATTAGAGTGTAAATGTTACTACTACACCGTGTGTTACTAATTGAGTGTAAATGTTACTATTACACCGTGTGTTACTAATTGAGTGTAAATGTTACTATTACACCGTGTGTTACTAATTGAGTGTAAATGTTACTATTACACCGTGTGTTAGTTGAGAAACACCGCGCAAGTTTCACTGCCTGGCCAAAAAACAAAACAAAAAGTGGAAATGGGACTGTTTGTGGTATTCAATCTTCTGTTAACATGTTTATAATTTTTATGTTTCTAGCACAAAATGGCTTGTTTGTTTATTATCATTAGACACAAAGCTACACAATGGGCTATCTGTGCTATGCCTACCACAGATATCGAATCTCGGTTTTTAGTAGTATAAGACTAGTATTAACGCAGAGCCACTAGGGGGAGCAAAAATAGCTATTTGTGAAGAAATTAACGGAACTCACGGTTTAACCTATAAAAAGAAAAGTACACGAACACACTGTTTCCCTCAATACGTCGCAGAGCGAGCAACAGGACTCGCGCAAAGCTACACGAGGGGTGTTTGCAAAGAGTCGTCACTAATTTTGAACTGACAGACTGGATGAAAGGAAGCTATTCAGAGCCCCCCCCCCCCCTCGCCAACTCTTGCGCTACTATTATCTGTCCCAATAACGGGATACGACCGTCATTCTCCGACTGTACCCAAAGCCCATAAGGGCGCAGTGTTTTGCGGCAAAAGGGACACGAACTAAGAACTCTCGGGTTCATATTCCTAGCAAGCAAACCAACAGACTATGCTTTACTCACGAGCAAGAGAAACATGAGAACATCCAAACGTGAAGCCTTTTAACAGTCCTAAGCAATCCAGCAAGGTGTACAATTTCGAAAGAACGAACTATTGGAATAAGCCGATATCAAATTTCAGTAATTGAAGATGGAAAACCTTGTGATAATGACGAATCAGTACCCCACTCCCCCCCCCCAAAAATAACGTGTCACAGAAGAATTGGTGGCTATCACTCTGCATTTCACTGTGGGCAGATCAGTTCACGTCTTACGTTACCTTTTTTTTTCTGTTAAAGACAGCGCCCCAAAAAGTTGAACAGCTTGCCCAGAAAATGTGCACAAAATAAAAAAATAACACAAAGGATTAAAAAAAAAAAAGGTCACCAAATGACGACAGATCAATGACATTTTTAATAACTCGGAGCGAATGAAAAATAAACAATGGTCTCCAAATATGAAAGATCAATAACATTTTTAATAACTTAGAGCGAATGAAAAATAAACAATGGTCTCCAAATACGAAAAAAAAACTTAATCGGACCAATTGGGACCGAAATTGTTAACACTTATTGAGAATTGGAAACACTTTGACTTAGCCTTACACTGGCAGCAAACACCAGGCATGGCTAAACGATCACTACACATCTTGAATGTTCATCTTTTATATCATATAAATAACAGAACAAAGCACTGGTAAAAAACAAAAGTAGGAACAAAGACTCCTTTTTGTTTTATGTTATTACTTTCGAGGTTTTTTCTTTCTGTCGGAACGTGCCGGAACGGCGTACCGATTACCTTTTTAACGAATGGGTAGCACAAATAAACAAGACATTACACAAAAAATCGCTTCTACTGATAAGATCGAACGGTTTTATTTATGTAATCTACTGTACATATGGTACTCGTATCATGAAATGTGTTACCGCTAACCGAGTATCGTCAAAAAAAAACAATGTTATTTTATTGTTTGTTACAGGACAAAATTTTAAACATAACAAGACGGATTCTTTTGGATTGGGGTGGAGTAACAACTGGAAAAATGTTGTAGAAAATAAAACGGATTACTGGTAACTCTGGATTATAAACTCGTGACTAAAAACGACAGCTTTGCTTCACAAATTATTTCTAAATAAAGATAACTTACCATCCTCCATAAGAAAATAAGCCTGAGTAGAAAGCCAAAGAAATATCTTCCGTTTTAAACTCTCCTTGGAAACTATTTTTCAGATAGGTAGTTTCCCCTGTAGAAGATAAAAAGTTATATACATCACATAAAAACTCATAAACATTGAAACGCTGAAATAGTCATTTGGATAATCCACAAAAATGTCAGCGAGTACTGTTATTTCCTTTCGCCACGGGTCCGGCGCCATGGCCAGGGGCACTTAACTCGCAATCTGGGGGTCATGGGTTCGAATCCCATTCACTTAACTTAAGTTGTAAATTTTGTTTAGGATTATTTTACCGAGCGGTCGACTCGAATTAAGGTTCTAATTACCAAGATGTAGGTTATGATACTTATAGCTTGAAAGGCCCGGCATGGCCAGATGGTTAAGGCACTCGACTCGCAATCTGAAGGTCGCGGGTTCGAATCCCTCTCACACCAAACATGCTCGCCCTTTCAGCCGTGGGGGCCTTATAATGTTACGGTCAATCCCACTATTCGTTGGTAAAAGAGTAACCCAAGAGTTGGCGGTGGGTGGTGATGATTAGCTGCCTTTCCTCTAGTCTTTCACTGCTAAATTGGGAACGGCTAGCGCAGATGGCCCTCGTGTAGCTTTGAGCGAAATTCAAACCAAAATTTTCGCCACACTTGTTTCCCTCAATTCTGACCATGTACGATGTCACAGACACATCTCGCGTGAGTTTAATGTTTTCGTAAAATCTAGAAAAATGGGAATTTCAATATTTGAATATTTATTAATAAAATGGACAAACGAGGCGTGTGTGGTAATCAAAATGGTTGTGTTTGGTTTGGGTATTAGACTTGATTTGTATTTTTTTTATTTAAACTTTCCGAACTAAGAATTTCAGTATTTATAAGTTGTTAAAATATTCTAATACTCTGTGTTAAGAACATGGTTAAATCTGGGTTTTATACAAACATTGTAATACTCTGTGTTAAGAACATGGTTAAATCTGGGTTTTATACAAACATTTAATACTCTGTGTTAAGAACATAGTTAAATCTGGGTTTTATATAAACATTTAATACTCAGTGTTAAGAACATGGTTAAATCTGGGTTTTATACAAACATTTAATACTCTGTGTTAAGAACATGGTTAAATCTGGGTTTTATACAAACATTTAATACTCTGTGTTAAGAACATGGTTAAATCAGGGTTTTATACAAGCATTTAATACTCCGTGTTAAGAACATGGTTAAATCAGGGTTTTATACAAACATTGTAATACTATGTGTTAAGAACATGGTTAAATCTGGGTTTTATACAAGCATTCTAATACTCTGTGTTAAGAACATGGTTAAATCTGGGTTTTATACAAACATTGTATACTATGTGTTAAGAACATGGTTAAATCTGGGTTTTATACAAACAATGTAATACTCTGTGTTGAGAACATGGTTAAATCTGGGTTTTATACAAACAATGTAATACTCTGTGTTAAGAACATGGTTAAATCTGGGTTTTATACAAACATTTTGTAAAATCTTTACTGACATGTTGTTGTTTTTTTGTTATCGTTTCTTCAATTTGTTTGTGGTATGAGAAGAAACGTTCGTTTTCGTCAAGCCTTAAAGCGTTGCTATTGGATATATACTAGTTGCTTCTATGTTAAAGCGTAGAGATAACGATTTGATTGTTTGTAATTAAACACAAAGCTACACAATGCTCTGCCCACCACGGGTATCAAAACCCGGTTTCTAGCGTTGTAACTCTACAGACATGCCGCTGGGCCACTGGGGGGGGGGGGGGAGAGATGACGAAGTGGTTATTAATAAGGAGGAGAAAGGTTTACTATTTTATACATATACACTCTGATTCTGCTATAACTTGACTGTGAAAGCAGAAATGTGTTCAGTTTTTTTTTGTAACAATAAAAACTTGTTAAAAAGTATACACCATTATATATCTAACAGTTAACAAGAATTACGCCTACTCTCGGAAAAGTTGTGCAATTGTAGAGGGCGTACACGGCAAGTTTACAACCAACAACAAGTAGCTTAGAAGGACGTGAAGTTCTCACGTAATTCAGGATTGATCAATTATCCTCAGACAACAACTCAAGTATCTGTGAGAGAGTGTTTTTATTATAAATATGCCATCGGTCAGTTAAGACTAAAACAGCCTACGTAGAAAGCTTGCCAGTGTCATTTAATGTATCCTATCTTATACGAGCGTAAATACTGATAATATGCAAATTAAACATGAATATAAATTAATATTTTGTACGAAGAAACAAAGCTCTCTAGTATATTATTATCTAGCTGGAGTACCCGTACATTGAACGTGTGAAATAAAAACTCGTTTGTAACGAAGAATACGAAACGTCTATATTTGTTCTTAACATAATAAACATTAAAAGTGTAATAGAAATACATAAAGGTACCAATACTGAAAAGAGGGAAAATTAGAAGACCCCTTCATGACCTTCCTTATGTCATCCTGTATCACTGTATAAAGTTTGGTGCCGATTGATCAAGAAATGTCCAAATGTATAAGAAACAGATAAACAAACACACATATTGACGTTTATTTACATGTATATAGATTAGACGTAGGACTTGGAAGGGAAAGATAAGCTTAATCGAAACAATGGCCTCTAGTTTGTTATAAATCAGACGTAGAAGCTGGAAAAAGAAAGAAGGAACTTAAAACATGTTTGTTTGTTACGAATTTCGCGCGAAGCTACACGAGGGCTATCAGCGCTAGCCGTCCCTAATTTAGTAGTGGTAGACTAGAGGGAAGGCAGCTAGTCATCACTTGGGCTATTCTTTTACCAACGCTTTTGACAGTCACGTTATAACGCCCCCACGGTTGAAAGGGTGAGCATGTTTGGTGAGATGGAGATTCGAACCCGCCGATTGCGAGTCGAGCACCCTAACCACCTGGCCATGCCGGCCACAACTTAATATTATTCCAGAAGTAGCTGGCTTCTAATTATTCAGTTTTGTTTTAAATATCAATGTCGTCAGTGCGTCATCTAACGCTCCACCAAAATATTAAGCACGTGAGCAAAGTACGCTTGTTTTTTTACGTAATTATTGTATTTTTCGGTGTATAAGACACACTTTTTTACCCCAAATTTTGATGTCAAAATCTGCTTGCGTCCTATACACCGAAGGTATGAATAATATATATGTATATATACGATATACACAAGCCATGTGTAAATATATTTAAAAGGCGAATTTGAAAGATTTTCATTGAACAAAAATTCAATTTGATACTTTAGAAATTAGTATATACACAGAGCTCAAAATAAGAAAATACCGTAAATAAAAAAAAAGGTTTACTGTTATTTAGTTTGGTTCAAAACCTACAAAATCTTCATTGCTTTCACTGTAATTAATTTTTTAATATTTAGGGAGCATTATAAATAGTTATGTTTTTAAAATAAAAACAAAAAGCACTATTGTTATAAATAACACATTCAATTGAACTAAACTATGCATGCCTGTAGCTTTTTTCCTCCAAAACTTTGTCTTCAAAATAAGGGTGCGTCTTATATTCCGAAAAATACGGTACGCACATTCCAAAGTACTCTAAACCCAATCCACCAACATCAGATGCGCGATATGCAAGTTTATAAATAGAAAAAAAAAAACAATTTGTTTTGACATAAAACTTCTTAGTAATTAGAATGTAGACCAATCCCAAATGGTTACACAAATCAACAAGTAACATCCAATATCATACGAATTTTACAGTTATGTAACAAGCGCAACTAAATATGTACGTGCGCCAGAGTTGTAATTTATACAAGTCTTTACAGGAAATAGGCTTAAAAACACCAGGTTCCGTGTCGCCAGTGGTTACTTCAACAAACACCCGTGTGTCCGTCTTTAATTCGTTGATATGAGAGGTTTAGCAATAATTCAAGAATCTTCCATTAAACCTAATCATATATCAAATGCAGAAGATATCACAGCCCATACACGTGTAGAGTTTCTGCTTTAGTACAGGATAAGAAAAAAAAATCTTATTCAAGTAGTTAACATCAGGAAATTGTATGAAAAGGAAACATTAAATCGCTAAGTTTTTTTTATTATTATTATTTCTTATAATATTAGGAAATTCCATTTAATTAATAGAATAAACATAAAAATTAGATCTTTCTGGACCACTTTAGTTGTTTTCTAAGTGCACAGCTACTCAATGCGGGAATCGAACCCCGGATTGTAGCGTTGTAATTCCTTAAACTAACCAGAGACGACTTTGATATCTTGGACGCCAACTATACTTCAATCAAGATTCCACGGTATATTAATACAGCGTCGGTGTGTGTGACGTTTGCGTTAAGGGTTTCAATATACTGAAGGAAGGGGACGATCAAAGTCCTTCGATGTAACCAGAATGAAAGTAAACTAACAAAATAGTCTAGAACAAGAACTTTACGACAAGCCATAACGCGTAGCCAAACAAGTACCAATCATAAAGAAGTTTTCAATCACGTGATCCAACGTAGCCAAACAAGTACCAATCATAAAGAAGTTTTAATCACGTGATCCAAGTCAAGCTCTACTACGCGTGGAATTAATGCGTTATGGCCCTCTAGATCGAGTTCATAACTCTTTGACTCAACATATTGCAGAAGATCGACGACGCGTTGAATTACAATTTTTTTATTTACATATATATATAAATATAAAATAATAATAAATAATATAAAAAGTAACTTCGCTAACAATGTTATATTAATATTAAAAATAAACGTCCTTACAACAACAAAATGTAGTTTGTTTTTAATTGGAGCGTTCACTAAAACACAAACCGAAAAGGACATTACAAGTGTTGTTGTTGTTGTTGTTTTTTTTACCATTTGAAGGCTTGTACTGTTAACGCTCCTGAAGAAGCTGTATAGCGAAACGTTCAGTTTCTAACTAACTATATAAAAAATTGGTGTTATAAGGTCGTTTATTTTTCTGTATGAACGTGTCTTCTATACACCAATATTCACAACACAAATTAAAGTTTTATTTATCTGTTGTTACGCATGACAGATTTCTCTCGCTTTGCGCCTGCGTGTTATGTTGAAATTCCAAACGATCTTCTAGCACAATCAGTTCCATCGTGTTTTTTGCCTGAAGTGGGCCTAACGTTGCAAAATAAATCCATTTAGTAAGAATGTAGTAAACATCTTTGTCCGTTTCTTTTCGTTGTTTAATTTTATTAATGAACTCTACTCTTAAAAGAGCACTATCTTTGATTGATAAGGAACAATAAAGTATTATAAATAATTTATTATATATATACACGTTTCACTGATATTATATTAATCACTAAACAAATGATAAGAGTAACGAAGGTCTATAACTTGAAATCAATTCAAAGGGAAAATTGTACGAAACCACACTAACCTCGAGCTATACAGACTATGCCTGTGATGATAATGATAGCCAGTGCTAACAGCTTGGCCCCGGTAAATACGTCTTGAACACTCATAGCCCAGCGTACACTTCTGCAGTTAATGTACGTTAAAAACCCTGAAAAAAAAAGGATAACATGTACAGAACATACAACTTGTACATCTAGTTGAAGAAATATATTAACTTTAATAAAATCAAACAAAAAAATGAAGAAGTAAAACTACAAGCCACAAACGTTTAACAGTAATGGAGGTACACACGGCATTAAATGTTGACAAAGGAGAGTAATGGAGGTACACACGGCATTAAATATCGATAAAGGAAAGTAGTGGAGGTACACACGGCATTAAATATTGATAAAAAAGTAGTGGAGGTACACACGGCATTAAATCTTGATAAAGGAGAGTAGTGGAGGTACACACGGCATTAAATCTTGATAAAGGAGAGTAGTGGAGATACACACGGCATTAAATATTGATAAATGAAAGTAGTGGAGGTACACACGGCATTAAATGTTGACAAAGGAAAGTAGTGGAGGTACACACGGCATTAAATATCGATAAAGGAAAGTAGTGGAGGTACACACGGCATTAAATCTTAATAAAGGAGAGTAGTGGAGGTACACACGGCATTAAATATTGACAAAGGAGAGTAGTGGAGGTACACACGGCATTAAATCTTGATAAAGGAGAGTAGTGGAGGTACACACGGCATTAAATCTTGATAAAGGAGAGTAGTGGAGGTACACACGGCATTAAATCTTGATAAAGGAGAGTAGTGGAGGTACA
>NW_013678808.1:0-8516 GCF_000517525.1 Limulus polyphemus | reverse complement strand
TGGTGGTGTTAGTTCTTGTTAAAACGTCTATTGGTGGTGTTAGTTCTTGTTAAACATGTTAAAACTTCTGTTGGTGGTGTTAGTTCTTGTTAAAACGTCTGTTGGTGGTGTTAGTTCTTGTTAAACATGTTAAAACTTCTATATGTGGTGTTAGTTCTTGTTAAACAAGTTAAAACTTCTATTGGTGATGTTAGTTCTTGTTAAACATGTTAAAACTTCTATATGTGGTGTTAGTTCTTGTTAAACAAGTTAAAACTTCTTTTGGTGGTGTTAGTTCTTGTTAAACATGTTAAAACTTCTATATGTGGTGTTAGTTCTTTATTAAAATTATTGTTTTTTATTTTATTTTAGAGTAAAACAGTCATTGCTCCCTTTACAACATTTCAGCGACTGTATTTCAAGAAACAGAACATCTTTGGAGTGCCTGGGGATGATGTTGCCTAGCGACAAAAACGTCTGTTACAGTATCGACACATTCCAATAACATATTAACTAGAGTAATATAGACTTAGCGTGAAGGATAACAAACAAACTGTGTGGACAAAACAAAAGTAAAGAGCTTATGTACTACATACTGCGTTCACAACCCTCATGTCACACACACACACACACATATATATATATATATATAAATCGTTTTAGTTTTTTATTTTGGAAGAAAGAACGTCGAGGTAGTAACAATTGGTTTGTTACGTACTCTTGATTAGTCTTCGATGGCAATTATTAGAAACGTTTTTACTCCCTTACGTCACAAAAATTCTTAATGTCTGTTATAAACATCTTCACAATGAAGATCGTTTATTTACAGTCTTTTCTTGACATCAATACATTGCCGTAAGGTTTCTTTGAAACAATTATAATTCAGATCGCTTATTTACACTCTTTTGTAGACATCAATCCATTGTTGTAAAGTTTTCTTGGAACAATTATAATTCAGATCGTTTTGTTACAGTCTTTTGTAGACATCAATACATTGTTGTAAAGTTTCTTTGGAACAATTATAATTCAGATCGTTTATTTACAGTCTTTTGTAGACATCAATACATCGCTGTAAAGTTTCTTTGGAACAATAATAATTTAGATCTTTGGTTACAGTCTTTTGTAGACATCAATACATCAGATCGTTTTGTTACAGTCTTTAGTAAACATCAATACATTGTTGTAAAGTTTCTTTGGAACAATTATAATTCAGATCGTTTGGTTACAGTCTTTTGTAGACATCAATACAATGTTGTAAAGTTTCTTTGGAACAATTATAATTCAGATCGTTTATTTACAGTCTTTTGTAGACATCAATACATTGTTATAAAGTCTCTTTAGAACAATTATAATTCAGATCGTTTATTTACAGTCTTTTGTAGACATCAATACATTGTTGTAAAATTTCTTTGGAACAATTATAATTCAGATCGTTTGGTTACAGTCTTTTGTAGACATCAATACATTGTTGTAAAGTTTCTTTGGAACAATTATAATTCGGATCGTTTTGTTACAGTCTTTTGTAGACATCAATATGTTGTTGTAAGGCTTCTTCACAAGAATGACAGTCTAATCTCACTATATGATCATTATATAGATTTTAAGAGATATATGTTCACAGACTTATCGCTATACCACTGTAGGCAGAGTTCATATTTACAAGTTTATTAAAAAAATATATCTTCTTTCCTGTATAAAAATTCCGATATATTTGTAATGATTTTTGACCATAGTTCATAACAGTTCTCTTTAAAGTTCTCGTTTTTGTAAAACCAGAACCATTTAGTGTCTGTAGGGCTAAATGAAATCGGATAGCATTTTTCACGACAAAGGGAAATATAAATTTTCAAACTAGATTTCATCACATATCGTAATTAAAGTTGCATTACATTTACCAGAAACGTATAAAAGTAAAATTTTCTGGAGATGCCATTCTAATGACAGTTAATTTTACTAGCATCCTTTTTACTGTTCGCACACCTGAAAAGACATTTAGATAAACTAAAGTGCCAGAACTTTCGAAATGTAATTGCGTTCCTTAATTAAAAAGTTAATTAATTTATATATTATTATTAATTAATCCATTATAATTGAAGCACTGCCCTAATAATGTACCTTTCACGATTTCTAACACTGGTGGACATAATTCAGGCTTGAATCTTGCACATTCTCCCATGACGCTGCACAGATATAATTAACGTAAAAGCCATAAAAACACTAAAGGAAACGGAGTTTCATTTTTTTTTTTTTTTAGAGTTAGAGCTACTTTTCGACTTTAAATTACAGTATTGACGTCATCTTTTCGTATAATTAAAAGTCCAACAATAGGTGCGTTGAAACAGTTTATTCACAAATAGTTTAAATAATAACTAAACACATGTAAGTCGTTGGTAGCTACGTATAAATATACAGACCAAAAAAGTAAAACTCTCAAGAATTTTGAATGAAACCTCAAGAAAAGGAAATATTTTTAGACAAGAAAACAATAAAGGATTTGTTTATTTTGTGGATATTAAATATCTTTATCGATGAATAATGAAATATCATTGACTGTATTTAGACACTATTATATATCTATTAATAATTACCTCATATTAAATAATGAAATAGCATTGACTGTATTTAGACACTATTATATATCTATTAATAATTACCTCATATTAAATAATGAAATATCATTGACTGTATTTAGACACTATTATATATCTATTAATAATTACCTCATATTAAAATAATGAAATATCATTGACTGTATTTAGACACTATTATATATCTATTAATAATTACCTCATATTAAATAATGAAATATCATTGACTGTATTTTTCATTTACCAACTAAAGTTGGTCGCTTTCTTGTCGCTGTTTATCTAAAAAGTGCAGCATTATTTACAGCTATTCTCGTCACACTACTGTGTTAAAATACAACATTATTCACAGCTTCAATCGACACTCTGCAGTGTTAAAATACAGCATTATTGACAACTTTACTCAACACCATACAGAATTAAAATACAGCATTAGTAACAGTTTCACTCAATACTCTATCGTGTTAAAATACAGCGTTAGTAACAACTTCACTCAACACTCTACAGTGTTAAAATACAGCATAATTAACAACTATACTCAACATTCTGCAGTGTTAAAATACATTATTAACAGCTTCAATCGACACTCTACAATATTAATAACTTCAGTCAACACTCTACCAGGTTAAAATACAACATTAGTAAGAGCTTCATTCGCCACTCAGTCCTTTTATACATATTTTAACTCCTAAGCTGAAGTGACGATCTTGTGTGAACTTTAACGTAGGTTAATAATTCATTTTGATTTTTTATAAACTAATTTTTGATAAAATTTCTTCTGTAGATAAGTTTCATGCTACTTCTCATGAAATTAACAATGAAAACCTGAAATTTGAGTAACTGTTGTCAAAATTAACATTACTCTGAAACTAAACGTGTTAATTTCTGTAATAACTTCCAAATTCACGAACTATTCTCGGTCAGCTAACTTCTTAGGGTTAGCTGAAGACCCTAAATCTCGTGTAGTTCTTATGGTTAGTTGAGCACCCTAAATCTCATGTAGTTCTTATGGTTAGCTGAGAACCATAACTCTCGTGTAGTTCTTAGGGTTAGCTGAGAACCATAACTCTCGTGTAGTTCTTAGGGTTAGCTGAGAACCCTAAATTTCGTGTAGTTCTTAGGGTTAGCTGAGAACCATAACTCTCGTGTAGTTCTTATGGTTAGCTGAGAACCCTAAATCTCGTGTAGTTCTTATGGTTAGTTGAGAACCCTAAATCTCTTGTAGTTCTTAGGGTTATCTGAGAACCCTAAATCTCGTGAAATTCTTAGGTTAGCTGAGAACCCTAAATCTCGTGAAGGAACCTATATTTGGTTTCTGTCAATTGATAATCTGAAAAATTGTAAACGATCAGTGTGTCTTGACTTTGTGGTTAGGTCACTCGGCTCACAATAAAGGGCCACGAGTTATAATCACCTCACCGAACATGTTTGCCCTTTCAGCCATTGGGGCATTATAATGTGTCGGCCAGTCTCACTTTTCGTTGATAAAAGCGTAGCCCAAGAATCAGGGGTGGGTGGTGTTGACTAGCTGTCTTTACTGTAGTCTATTACTTCAAAATTAGGAAAGGCTAGCACAAACAGACACTAAAGTTTGAACGTTTGTTACAGTTTTCTTAGTTTCCACCTCATTTCTGTAAGAACCTGATTTTTTTAAACAGTATAACATGTCGTCAAATAAAACCCAATCTTGAAACGACCTCGTTCAGATTTCCCATCTTTTGGAAATTTTTTGTAATCTCAGTTTGTATCATAATTATAGTCGTTTTGTGAAGACTTAAAGTCGATTTTAAAGTAAATTTCGCTAATTTAAAGTTTAAAAACTAGGAAAGAAAGTATATTATATTTAAAAACTTAACCTGCAATCAGGTTTTCTGTAGTTTCAAGTAGATCCTTTCAACAGTTCGAACTTTCTTTAAAACAGCGCCAGATCTTTTCCGAATGATTTCAACTAATGAGATATATTTTGGAAATCCTAATAATGGTTAATGATATCACCAATTACTTAACAGTTCATCGGATAATTGAGTTATTTTAAATCTGATAAATGGTCGAATAGTTCTAAATTAATATCGTTATTGTGTGTTTACTGAATTATTTAGCCATGTGATAAATGAGTTACATTTCCTTTGAAAACCACGTTTTCAGAAAGTAACAAAGAAACCTGTCCTATACAGAGAAATATACAGATAATAACTTTTTCGCTTTTATCTTTGTCTTCCTATCGCCCATCGTGCAACAACAACAACAACAACAACGAAAACCCGTGGGTTGCCATAACAACATCGTTTGACGTCACTGTGATTCAGGTAGTTCTTCCGAATAATATCGAACAGTATTTCTGCTAAGCTTAACATTGGGGGTGAGGGTGAGACGAGAAAGAACAGCAGTCTCATGTTCTCCATTCAATTCTCTGTCTATACTTTTATCTTTCCTTCGTTTTTCGATCTGTCTCTCCATCTAACATTTTATCCACGCTGTCTCTATAATCAAATGTACTTTCCTATGTGATGACTCGAATAACAGCAGTAAACCAAGGTTATGGATCTGGAGGACCGCGAATGGTGTGATGTGGGCGGTGTACAATCTGTTCAAACAACAACGACAAAAAACGTCGTTAATTTTATGCGTTTCGGTTGATTTATGTTGCAAAGAGGGAGGTGGTTAGGGGGCGCTCGAGTCACAATCTGCGAGTCGCAATTTCAAATCCGCATCCCACCAAACGTGCTCGCCCTTTCAGCCCTGATGGCGTTATAATGTGACGGTCAATCACAGTATTCGTTGGTAAAAGAATAGCCCAAGAGTTGACGGTGGGTGGTGATGACTAGCTGCCTTCCCTCTAGTCTTTCATTGCTATGTAGGGACGGTTAGCCCAGATATCCCAACCAAAACAAGAGTTCGAGAGTATCCGGTTGATTTATGTTACAAAGCTCAAAATTTGCTGTTTGAGTTGAAGGAAATGCTCGTACACGTGCTCAGAGATTGTCTCTCAGAGTCGAGAGTATCCGGTTGATTTATGTTACAAAGCTCAAAATTTGCTGTTTGAGTTGAAAGGAACGCTCGTACACGTGCTCAGAGATTGTCTCTCAGAGTCTAACAACGAAATAAATATATAAAGTTACAGGTGGAACTTATAACAATAAAATACGAGATTCGATTCCTCGCGATGGACACAGCAGATAGCCTGATGTGACTTTTCACTAAAACGAACAATTATTTAGATCTAGAGATCAATTTTCAGATAATTTTAGACAGGGAGAAAGTACGATGAAAGAACTTCATTGGTTAAGTTATTCTGCTCTATATCTTTCTAGAAACCTACAGAACAGAAGTTTAGGCTTCTACAGAATACAAATATTCTGGTCATCTGAAGAACAGAAACAGTTTATACTTCTACAGAATATAAATATTCTGGTCATCTGAAGAACAAAAACAGTTTAGACTTCTACAGAATACAAATATTCTGGTCATCTAAAGAAGAGAAACAGTTTAGACTTCTACAGAATATAAATATTCTGGTCATCTAAGGAAGAGAAACAGTTTAGACTTCTACAGAATAAAAATATTCTGGTCATCTGAAGAACAGAAACAGTTTATACTTCTACAGAATATAAATATTCTGGTCATCTAAAGAACATAAGAACAGAAATATTCCACACTTCTACAAAATAGAAACAGTCCAGACTTCTACATAATAGAAACAGTCTAGACTTCAACAAAATAGAAACAGTCCAGATTTCTACATAATAGAAACAGTCAGATTTCTACAAAATAGAAAGAGTCTAGACTTTTACAAAATAGAAACAGTCCAGACTTCTATAAAAAAACGAACAGTCCAGACTTCTATAAAAAAAAGAAACAGTCCAGACTTCTACATAATAGAAACAGTCCAGACTTCTATAAAATAGAAACAGTCCAGACTTCTACATAATAGAAACAGTCTAGACTTCTATAAAATAGAAACAGTCTAGACTTCTATAAAATAGAAACAGTCCAGACTTCTACATAATAGAAACAGTCTAGAGTTCTATAAATTAGAAACAGTCCAGATTTCTACATAATAGAAACAGTCCAGACTTCTGCATAATAGAAACAGTCCAGATTTCTACATAATAGAAACAGTCCAGACTTCTGCATAATAGAAACAGTCCAGACTTCTGCATAATAGAAACAGTCCAGACTTCTACAAAATAGAAACAGTCCAGACTTCTACAAAATAGAAACAGTCTAGACTTCTACATAATAGAAACAGTCCAGACTTCTACAAAAGAGAAATAGTTCTTCATTACCCATTCAAGCCGTCTCCAGCCATTATTAGGTAAGTACTTTATACTTTTATTGATAGGATCACATGATGATGGGCTGTTATATTTTGAAGATTATTGAGTTATTATTGATTCTTATAATGAGACAAACATCTTCAATAAAATGTAGGTTAAATATACTACATGACAAAAATAATTAATCGAATTTTAGTAAAACCGAAAGCAAGTAGGGGATAGAATAAAATAACTAATGGCTGGTGAGCATGGGCAACAGATCATTTGTTGCCCTCATAGCCAGTCAGTAATTGTTCACTGAAATTATGCATGGCTATATGTAATAATAAATAAACTTAGTATTCCTAAAATTGTATAATCTCGAAGTCTAAGTTCAAAGAATGTCCAGTTCAATCTATACTGTGATCAACGTGTTATTGGGTTATACTAGTTTGGAGAATTCCACTTCTCACCAGTAACACAAGTTAAACAAAGAGAGATAAGCTGGACCTTTATTATAGTGAAAAGTATCAAACACCAGCATTATGTTTGATGGGCTATATGTGTTTTGTGATAAGTAGCATTAATTTTTCTAACATCACACTGCCCACTGTCCCTAAAATGTGGTCGCTTCAAATCTTTTACCATCAGTGGGAAGTTAAAGAAAGATACTTCTTAATCCCAATGAACAGAATCCAGGCATTTCTACATCATGCCACTACTATCCTATATCAATTCACGTTGTGTGTGACTTTGTTTGTTTGTCCAAGATCTCCTGTCACAGTTGGATCAAACTTGGCAGGCGGATTCGGAGTGTCCAGAGGGAAGTCTTTAGTTATATGGCATACAAAGTGCCCGAAAAGTCTCCCAGTTATTATGACGGTCAAGGATTACGTTTTAAGGGTTGCACATCCTGGTGGAACCAGATTTCAAACTATGTCCATACCCCAATTATGAGCTAGTAGGACTGAACTTGGCACACGTACGTACTCAGATACCAAGGGTGGGTTTTCTAATGATATTTTTATTCAGATACTAACCCCCTCCCGTGTTTGTGTTACATCAAACGGTTCTTGTCAGTCCACAAAACTGACACCATTTTTAAGGTTTTAATCCAACTAAAATGGTTCTGAGCATTTTATGGGAATCGGAGAGAAACTGATTTATAGGTCTATTGAATAATACCCATCCAGACATAGGTAGCCGTGAGAAATGTTTTACAAAGGTGATGCCAATTATGTTTTATACGGTCCTAACACGTGAGCGTCTGCAACGATTGGATGGCTATAAGTACTACACAGTTATGTTTGAGAGGTCTTATACACAATATTCAATAGAAGCAAGAAAAGTGTCTATTTTACGTGCCTTCTCTCTGGTGGACACAAGTTGAACTCTATCTGTATCTATAGGTAATGTGTTTTGTACTGGTAATATTTGGTTAAATGTTGTATGGTCACATCTTATTGAGTTGACTAACCAGATGTATTACTGTTTCTAAATCCTGTCACACATCTTATTGTGTTGACTAACCAGATGTATTACTGTTTCTAGATCCTGGTTCACATCTTATTGTGTTGACTAACTAGATGTATTACTGTTTCTAGATCCTGGTTCACATCTTATTGTGTTGACTAACCAGATGCATTACTGATTCTAAAACAATAAGATGTGTGACAGGAGTTGACTAACCAGATGT
>NW_013678807.1:8625-10851 GCF_000517525.1 Limulus polyphemus | reverse complement strand
GGTGGAAGTATAAACTGAGGGATCTTATAGAACACTATAATTCTATGTTAGAACTTCATTAAGGTGGAAGTACAAACTGAGGGATCTTATAGAACACTATAATTCTATGTTAGAACTTCATTAAGGTGGAAGTACAAACTGAGGGATCTTATAGAACACTATAATTCTATGTTAGAACTTCATTAAGGTGAAGTACAAACTGAGGGATCTTATAGAACACTATAATTCTATGTTAGAACTTCATTAAGGTGGAAGTACCAACTGAGGGATCTTATAGAACACTATAATTCTATGATAGAACTTCATTAGGGTGGAAACATGGACTGTAGGATTTTATAGAACAAACTTTCTGTCATATGGACTATAAGACTTTAAATAACTTGTGGAATCAGACAGAAGGTATTTATGGTCACTTTTCTAGTTCATCCCACTGTTTATGGAAACATGGGAGTAGATTCCAAGTTAAATTGTTTAAAGATTAATGCAGGTAGAGGAAATGATATTGAAAACATGTATGATTGTCAGTCAAAGTGCAAAGCTAGTTGAAATCTTTGATATATATGTCTTCATGATGATTTGTAATGTTAAACCAAGTAGTTCTATGCCACAAATGTACAGAATGTTTTTCCTATCTATGACTTGTTTATCGACTCATCAGGTTCTTTAGTCACCTTCTATTTTGAACTCGTACTAATTTCAGTATAAACACTCCAGCCACTAATACCGTAGTGTTTGTAAGATCTTGTCAAACAAACTAACGAAGTCATTATATAAGCACTGAAGTGAATTAAATAATTTTATTAGAAGGGAATGGGGGAAAAAAGTTGGCTGTTTATAGGTCATTTATTAAGATCTATTTGTCATACAATTCACTGTGTATCTTATAAACTAAGGGTTCAATTCCTTATAAACTAAAACTAAGGGTTCAATTCCTTTGGCGGACACAGTGCAAATAGCCCATAATGTAGCTGTGTGCTAAAAACAACATGAATTCTGATTGTGCTTACTGCAACCAAATCTTAAAAGTGGTCAAATTCTGATTGTCTAGTGGTAATAAGCCTAAAAGTGGTTAAATTCTGATTGTCTAGTGGTAATAAGCCTAAAAGTAGTTAAATTCTGAATGTCTAGTGCTAATAAGCCTAAAAGTAGTCAAATTCTGATTGTCTAGTGGTAATAAGCCTAAAAATGGTCAAATTCTAATTGTCTAGTGGTAATAAGCCTAAAAGTGGTTAAATTCTGATTGTTTAGTGGTAATAAGCCTAACAGTAGTCAAATTCTGATTGTCTAGTGGTAATAAGCCTAAAAGTGGTCAAATTCTGATTGTCTAGTGGTAATAAGCCTAAAAGTGGTCAAATTCTAATTATCTAGTGGTAATAAGCCTAAAAGTGGTCAAATTCTAATTATCTAGTGGTAATAAGCCTAAAAGTGGTCAAATTCTAATTATCTAGTGGTAATAAGCCTAAAAGTAGTCAAATTCTGATTGTCTAGTGGTAATAAGCCTAAAAGTAGTCAAATTCTGATTGTCTAGTGGTAATAAGCCTAAAAATAGTTAAATTCTAATTTTGCTTAATACTTCTAAGATAGTTAGTAAAGAATTATTGAATTTACCTTTCTGTGATCATTTTTTTTAAGTTTTACTTATTTGATATTATTTCCTTTTAATTTTTCACCTTCAGTTTAAAACAATCACAACATTACATGAAGTCTTGTACGTGTTTTGTTTTAGACAATTTGTTGAAAAGATCATCAGAAGTTTGGTTTAATTAGGGTAGTTCTTTGAACTTTTGGAAAATTTCTTGTCACGCATTTCTCATTCTTTATTTTACTGTGTGGCAGGCTTCTCGAAATCAGAGTTATGTGTGGTGTATATTAACTGACAAATAACAAACACACACAACTTAAAGCTTGTAGGAATCAGAGTTATGTGTGGTGTATATTAACTGACAAATAACAAACACACACACAACTTAAAGCTTGTAAGAATCAGAGTTATGTGTGGTGTATATTAACTGACAAATAACAAACACACACACACAACTTAAAGCTTGTAAGAATCAGAGTTATGTGTGGGGTATATTAACTGACAAATAACAAACAGACACACAACTTAAAGCTTGTAGGAATCAAAGTTATGTGTGGTGTATATTAACTGACAAATAACAAACACACAACTTAAAGCTTGTAGGAATCAGAGTTATGTGTGGTATATATTAACTGACAAATAAC
>NW_013678807.1:6655-7625 GCF_000517525.1 Limulus polyphemus | reverse complement strand
CTTGTAGGAATCAGAGTTATGTGTGGTATATATTAACTGACAAATAACAAACACACAACTTAAAGCTTGTAGGAATCAGAGTTATGTGTGGTGTATATTAACTGACAAATAACAAACACACAACTTAAAGCTTGTAGGAATCAGAGTTATGTGTGGTGTATATTAACTGACAAATAACAAACACACACACAACTTAAAGCTTGTAGGAATCAGAGTTATGTGTGGTGTATATTAACTGACAAATAACAAACACACACACAACTTAAAGCTTGTAAGAATCAGAGTTATGTGTGGTGTATATTAACTGACACTATGTAACAAACTCGCGACTTCTGTGAAACTGCCAGATGGCTTCAAAAGTAAAAAAATAAATTTAAAAAGTTTGTGATGTAGCACACACGTGCATAAACATCTGAGTAGGGGTTGGGGCATGGATCTATTTTTATCAGTGGAACTTTTCTTCCTTGTTGGCTCACCCTAAAAATCAGAATAATCCAGAATGCACATCGATAAATGTTTTCTGACGAGTGACGAAGGCTGAAATCGGTGACTGATTGTAGAGGTAATTGCATAAAATCACTGGGGAAGGGGTTGGCAAAGCATGAGGAGGGGGCAAAATATCCGAAGCTGTGTACAAATGTCGTCATGTTGTTTGCGAATCGTATTGGAATGCGTGCTGAGTTTGAAAACGCTGAAAGCCAATGGTTTTACTTCTCCACGTATCACTGTAAAAAGATGCAGAGAATTGTAACTGTCCTACACGTGTGATGTATTGAAAACAAACCGGTTTAAACTCGAATATACGAAACGTCTAGAGGAGCCTCTGATCGACTGTGTTTCAGTCCTAACTTTATTCAGAGAATTGTAACTGTCCTGCACGTGTGATGTATTGAAAACAAACCGGTTTAAACGCGAATATACGAAACGTCTAGAGGAGCCTCTGATCGACTGTGTTTCAGTCCTAACTTTA
>NW_013678807.1:2336-5655 GCF_000517525.1 Limulus polyphemus | reverse complement strand
GTTTCCTGAACTGCACGATGATTCTGTTGACTGTCGAAAGCGGGATTCCCAGATTCTGCGAAATTTGCCGCTGACTTATTCCACCATCTGCTTGACCAACTATTCTTCCTCTAACAAAATCTGACAATTCGAGAGAACCTTGAGTTCTAGGCATGTTGTAACACAAGATAATCAGTGTGCGGACCATTTTCATTTATATACTGCTCTGTGAACACAAATTAGTTAGCATAAAACAGTTAAATGACGAAAAATTAGGTGTTTATTTACTTGTGACCACTCAGTGTATTCTTAACTTAAATGATAGAAAGAAGGATTGAAAGGAAGTGTAAGAGATATTAACTGTAATGGAACGTGTAAGGAAACAACACAAGTACTTAACAGGTTGTTCTCTACATGTTTGTTCCTCCCAAAACAAATCATTTCTGGTCCGGATTGTTAACGTCTATCGTCTACAATACAGTATGTAAATAAATGTAAGCTGTTGTACCCCACAGAATCGGACGATATCGCGTTATCGTCTGAGCGTGAGTATCGTACAGAGTTAAGGTAGCAGATAGGCCACAACCTAGATAACACTAGGTAAAGGGTATCTATCTGCTACCTTAACTCTGCCACAACCTAGATAACACTAGGTAAAGGGTATTTTTTTATCAGACAAAATAGAAATATTTATACTGTGCTTTTTGTATGAAAATATATTAAATAATTACAAAGACATTCTGGTACATGTTGTATAACATTATCATTGTGGCTAGCTTGCATAAAATAAAATGAAGTCTTATGTTCCTGATAACTTCTACAAACGTGACCGAATGCTCCTGAAAATGTGTCCAGATTTAGAATTAGACTGAACTAAGTGAAAGTCTGAAAAGTAATTCAAGGTCAAATTATGGGACTAATGAGTATGCCCTAATTAGGGCGTGTACTACAGTGACTCGTTAATGGTCATTTAATAGAAACCAAACATCTTATCAGCTTCTCCTTATTACACACCAAATAAAATAAAAACGTGTTTAAAGGCATTTAAATAGAAAAACTTTTATTTTTCATACTTTTTAAGGGTTTTTAGTTTAGATAAGACTTGTTTTGCATTGGACGTTGAAAGTATAGAGGTTAAGGATTCACAATATGCAAAAAAATAAATAAATGAACAAATAATGGTGTGTACTACATTATACGAATGAGTTGTTTCGTGAGTTAGTTTCATTTTACACGTTTTTTTTTTGTTCAACTTGAATAAGGAGCAAATAATTAAATATGTACAAACAAGCGATGAAAACTCGCTTCTCCAAGAGTGTTAGACGCGTGACTGCCCTGTAAGCAGCCCGGATTAAAACATAGATAATATTTTAATCGTTAAAGCACCATTGGTTGAATGATCTCACCGTTTGGAAAGTGTGAATAGTCAAGGTTATGTAGTTCCATAAGTAACGAGATGTCGTTGTTGGGGGTCACTTTTAAATTGTAAGTACCTAGGAGAGAAAGCAAAGTAGAAATATGATATATCAACCATATACGTCTACCATATCCAGTACTGGTGGGGTCTTTCGTTCAATACCCGAATACTATGGTTACGACAAACATAGCATTGGTCCAGGTGTTGTATATCAAGAACAACCACTGTCATGGTGTGAACCAGATTAAACAGGTGAATCACTTAATGTAATGTCCGGTGGCGTCTTAACCAGATTAAACAGGTGAATCACTTAATGTAATGTCCGGTGGCGTCTTAACCAGATTAAACAGGTGAATCACTTAATGTAACGTCCGGTGGCGTCTTAACCAGATTAAACAGGTGAATCACTTAATGTAACGTCCGGTGGCGTCTTAACCAGATTAAACAGGTGAATCATTTAATGTAACATCCGATAGCGTCTTAAGATTACGTAGCACTTTTCATGGGCTGTTAATTTTGTGGAATTTTTGTAAGTTTCGAGATGTCGTTACTAGAGGTCGCTTTTAATTAGATGTGCAGTCTAAATTATGTAAGCATGGGAACCAGTTTTCTTTATGTCTATGTAAACTTTTATCTATTATATGCCGATTAAAAGAAAACCAAATAAAAAAAAACTAGCTAAGCTTGATACTCTATGCTTCAAGATATGTATGTTATTTCACCAGGGGCACAGCAGCATGTTTGCGGACTTACAATGCTAGAAACCGGGTGGGCAGAGCACAGATAGCCCACAGGTCAATTATAGTTTTATAATAACTTCAGTTTTACTTCAAACACATAAAAACTGTAATGAAACTGTAAAATGTTTCGTTCAGACTCTTGACTGAATCTTTAGTAAGTGTTTAAATTTTTTTTTTTTTTTTTTGTCCTTTTGCTTTTCTGGTCGTCGTGTTGGAAGAAACAGGTCACGTCTTTAGGGAGCATCTGTTAGTTATGGAGGTCACGCTTGCGTACATAATTGGATAAAAAACATTCAGAATAGGCATCCCTAACTAAGTTCTGAAATTAGACGGCAGTCTGTCAATAAGCACGTCAAGTGGAAGTCGTAAAATGTTATGCTTCAGTTTGATATAATTATCTTGTTGTAGTACACACCAGCAAGAAATATTTCCCGAGATTACTGTAACTGTCACATTAGATACACTAAAAAACCGGATACAATTGTTAACAACGAATAAGAGCCGAAGTAAGCCGGGTTCAGTACCTTCTGTTTTGCTGTATCTAAACAGCTTAGTATGACGTGGTGTGTATCTAAACGAATAATTTAAATGAACAACTTGTGAATATTTCAAAATATGAGAGCATTCAAATCCATCTGCTTTAAAAAGAAATTTTGTTTTCACCTCAATAATAATGCTACAAAAGGTGTGACTAATGGGATAGTGTGTGAATATTGCGTATATATTTATAGAAACCACCCACTGAATTCATAAACTAAAAAAAAAAGAAGGCAGTTCAACGTAAACACCTTGTATGGGGGTGGTTCGAAGTAACGAGTGGGTTTTTAATAATAATAAGACAGCATTCAAATTCGATGACGAGGAACCCACTTTGAGACTAATGATGGCTGGAGACGGCTTAAATGGGTAATGAAGAAAAACTTTAATATAAGTTTAACATGACAGCAAATGTACAACGTTTCGACAAGGTTTTGTCATCATCAGGTACCACAATGACAAAACCTTGTCGAAACGTTGTACATTTGCTGTCATGTTAAACTTATATTAAAGTTTTTCTTCATTACCCATTTAAGCCGTCTCCAGCCATTATTAGTCTCAAAGTGGGTTCCTCGTCATCGAATAAGAGCTCAATGTTGGCAACTTCAACACAGGGGAGATGCCACAGCAGGAAAGACTGGTATCC
>NW_013678807.1:0-2002 GCF_000517525.1 Limulus polyphemus | reverse complement strand
GGATACCAGTCTTTCCTGCTGTGGCATCTCCCCTGTGTTGAAGTTGCCAACATTGAGCTCTTATTCGATGACGAGGAACCCACTTTGAGACTAATAATGGCTGGAGACGGCTTAAATGGGTAATGAAGAAAAACTTTAATATAAGTTTAACATGACAGCAAATGTACAACGTTTCGACAAGGTTTTGTCATTGTGGTACCTGATGATGACAAAACCTTGTCGAAACGTTGTACATTTGCTGTCATGTTAAACTTATATTAAAGTTTTTCTTCATTACCCATTTAAGCCGTCTCCAGCCATTAATAAGACAGCATGTTCGCCCCCTACTCAACTAAAGCACACCTGTTTAAACCTTCCTTCTCAGTATTGTAGTCTGGTATGCAGTATGGCAAACTAATAATATTTCATGTAATCCGTATAGATCGGGAAGTTTGTCGTTAATAAATTTGGTTTATATTCAAATTATTTTCAGAGGTTTTTAAAGTACAGAAATGTATTAAGAATTCTGTTCACTGTTCGACATTAATTAGTCATTAGGTTACTATATACACGTGAGTATTGCCTAAATTAAACAATTAAATAGTAGTTTTCACCAAAATGCAATAAATATTGGAATGTGGTTTATAATTTGGACGTCAGTATTGTTTCGCAAGATTTGAGCCATATAAAAAAAGCGAGTTAGGCTAGAGTAGATGATTATTGATAAGAGAGTCTGTTAGACTTTGAGTTCAGTTTGGTAAATACTTGAAGTTATAGTAATAGGTGGAAGTGCTATTCTTCGAGAGTAGTAATAAGCGATATTTGTGAAATTAGGCCTATCACGTTGTGTAGGTTTGTTTCTTATTCAAATATAAAACTGAAGAACTTGTAGTTCGAGAAATAAAACGTTTCCTTCAATATTAAGTGTTCTGGACTTTGCATTATTTTTTTTAAACCAAATAATCTAAATACAAAATGTCCAACAATATACACGGTTATAATGGTAACATCGCCATATGTTTTGAAATAGGCCCGTGTTGTTTTCTTGACTGTCCTTATAGCTTTCAGTTTATTAGTGTTACTTTTCCGGTTTAGTTAAGTTTTGGTGAAAGTGAAAAGCAATATTTGAAATACAATTATACCAGGAATCTGATTCCAGATCTGGATATAAAATCAGGTGCGTGATATCCTTTATCATCAACATGATGATACGAAAACCTGTAATAAATTAGTGGTGTATTATTCTAACGTCTGTTACTGAGAGTTTAACGTTACTTCGTGACAATAATGAACACTAGTCAATAAATAGTGTTTATGTAAAAGACACGACGTTAGGATTTTCTTAGAAGAATATATATATATATGTGTTGCGTGTTATACATATGTCTATTTACCTTCAGGACACGACATTGGGGTTTTCTTAGAAAAATGTTTATTTCATGTCGTTTTCCTTCAGGATCTTGGCCTTCGTTGAAGTTTTATTGTTGTTCTATACAGGTTCTTTTGAAATGCCGTTCACCAGGCCAAGTCGTCGTCCAGTATGTTAGTGAGACGGCAACTTGTGTAAATGAACTGAACTTAATATATATATACTGGAAAAGCAAGGTCTTTTGAAGGAGAAATTAAAACAAAAATCAGCTTTTGTATTATTTACCAGTTTCGGAAAAGTAAAATTTCTAACGTGACGTATGCCTCATTATGTACCGTACAGGTCAAAAGTTTGGAAGCAACGAATATAAGTGATATTTACTGTAAGTGATTTCAAATACTGGAGACACAGTAGCACAACAGCTTTAAATGATCAGAAGTGATGTTTACTGTAAGTGATTTCAAATACTGGAGACACAGTAGTACAACAGCTTTAAATGATCAGAAGTGATATTTACTGTAAGTGATTTCAAATACTGGAGACACAGTAGCACAACAGCTTTAAATGATCAGAAGGGATGTTTACTGTAAGTGATTTCAAATACTGGAGACACAGTAGCACAACTGTTTTAAATGATCAGAAGTGATGTTTACT
>NW_013678806.1:8862-9925 GCF_000517525.1 Limulus polyphemus | reverse complement strand
TATGTTTTTGAAATACCTGGCTACAGATTATTTACTAGAGATAGAGTATTGAAAATAGGGGGGAAGTAAAGTTATATGAGAGAAGTGAATTGCATCCTGTCAATTTAGAAAATATTAAAGAAAATAGCACTGAGGTTGAGTCAGTTTGGGTTAGTGTTAGTGGATTTAAAGAAAAAGTCTTGTAAATCCGACTTGTTATAGACAATCAAGTGTGATGAGATCAGAATGGTAGTTGAAAAAGATGTTATTATGGTAACTTTAATTTCAGGGGTATTGATTGGAAAAATTTTGAGTCTGACAGTGAGAGAGATATATTTATGGAAACTGTTCAGGATACTTTTATATTCCAACTAGTGATGAAACCTACAAGACAGGAAGGTATATTAGATTTAATATTAGCATCTGATGTGAATATGATAGACAGAGTTCTGGTTGGTGAGCATTTAAGTACAAGTGATCACTACATTATTAGGTGTGGGATTTTACTACATGTACAATTGAAGAAAAATAGTACCCTGAATTGAAATTTCAGGAAAACCAATTGTGTTGGCATGAGACATGATCTGGCTTCTGTAGATTGGACTAAAGATTTGAAAGGGGATTTTGAACAGATGTGGGAAGCATTTAGGGTAAAATTAATATATATACAGAACATACATATTCCCTACAGAAATAAAATGGTAACAGAGTAGAATAAGCCAGTATGGTTTAGTAAAGGTTTAAGAGATCATATTAGGGATAAACATAATAAAGTTAAGAAATTTAAACTTAGTGGAAATAATAAGGACTTGTAGGACTATAGGATATCAAGAGAGCTGGCTAAAAAAGGAAGTAAAAATGGCAAAAACTGTATATGAAAGAAGGTTGGCTGAGAGAATTAAATCAAACAATAAGGTATTCTTTAGGAATGTGATGGGTAAGCAAAATGTTAGGATGGGGATTAGGCCTCTCAAAAATGATAGTGGAGAACTGATCTTGGATGATTATGAGATGGTAGAGTTGTTAAATTATATGTTCTCTTCAGTTTTTATGAGGGAAGACACAACTATTAAACCCGAACCAG
>NW_013678806.1:1334-7995 GCF_000517525.1 Limulus polyphemus | reverse complement strand
TTCTTGTTTTATTTCTTTCTCCTCCAACAACTGCTGTAATCTCTCTTGTTTATTTTGCTGTTTGAGCTCCCACTGTTGCAAGTTTTCTTGCCACTGCTGTTTTCCCTTTTCTTGTTTCTTTTATCGTTCTTCTTGTTTCTTTTCTCGTTCTTCTTGTTTCTTTTCTTGTTTATTTTCTCGTTCTTCTTGTTTCTTTTTCTGTTCTTATATTGCTGCCATCAAATCTGCTGAGCTGTAGTTTGATTTGCCACCTCTCGTTCCATCTTCTTTTCTTTTTTTTCATCCCACTCTCTGACACCAATTTGTTACGTCTCTGGTCGTTTGTTAATTTCCCGTAAAAATTATTTCCGAAGAAGTTCAGAGATACAAGTCCTTTCTTAAATAAAACTAGTTATTCTTTCTCAATACAACTTTACAATACACTAAATTTCCACAGTCACTTTAACTTAAACACACGCTATAATTCACAATGATTCACGCACTTTACTTACGACTTGACTCGATTATCTGTCTCTATATCTCCCTGTCTGCTATTATATCTCCGCTTTATTTGCCAGGTTTATACACAAAAATAGAGGGCATCTAGCAAATACTAGGATATTCGTGATGTTCCTCGATCCTTCTAGAAACTCATGATGTGTTACCAGCATCACGTGACTTTCGCTGTCGTAACAATAGGAAAAATAATTGATAGGAAAACATGTACAACAGGCATAAAACAAACATATTTTAAAATCTATGATTAATTTTACTGTTGTAATGCTAAGAGGATTAGAAATAGAACTGATGAGTTCAAAGCAGTTGTGAAAACTGAGGATTTGGTTGGATTTGAACAATTCTGATGAGATATATGTTTTTGAAATACCTGGCTACAGATTATTTACTAGAGATAGTGTATTGAAAAAAGGGGTAAGTAAAGTTATATGTGAGAAGTGAATTGTATCCTGTCAATTTAGAGAATATTAAAGAAAATAGCACTGAGGTTGAGTCAGTTTGGGTTAGTGTTAGTGGATATAAGGAAAAAAGTCTTGTAACTCCGACTTGTTATAGACCACCAAGAGAAATTGTATAATGAGATCAGAATGGTAGCTGAAAAAGGTGTTATTATGGGAGATTTTAATTTCAGGGGTATTGATTGGAAAAATTTTGAGTCTGACAGTGAGGGAGATATATTTATGGAAACTGTTCAGGATACTTTTATATTGCAACTAGTGATGAAACCTACAAGACAGGAAGGTATATTAGATTTAATATTAGCATCTGATGTGAATATGATAGACAGAGTTCTGGTTGGTGAGCATTTAAGTACAAGTGATCACTACATTATTAGGTGTGGGATTTTACTACATGTACAATTGAAGTAGAATATGACCCTGATTCATAATGTCAAGAAAGCCAATTTGATGGAATGAGACATGATCTGGCTTCTGTAGATTGGACTAAAGAGTGGTGAGGGGATCTTGAACAGATGTGGGAAGCATTTAGTGAAAAATTGATATGTATACAGAACATACATATTCCTTACAGAAATAAAATGGCAACAGAGTAGAATAAGCCAGTATGGTTTAGTAAAGGTTTAAGAGATCATATTAGGGATAAACATAATAAATTCAAGAAACTTAAACTTAGTGGAAATAATAAGGACTTGTAGGACTATAGGATATCAAGAGAGCTGGCTAAAAAAGGAAGTAAAAAAGGCAAAAACATTATATGAAAGAAGGTTGGCTGAGAGAATTAAATCAAACAATAAGGAATTCTTTAGGTATATTATCAGTAAGCAAAATGTTAGGATGGGGATTAGGCCTCTCAAAAATAATAGTGGAGAACTAACCTTGGAAGATTATGAGATGGTAGAGTTGTTAAATTATATGTTCTCTTCAGTTTTTATGAAGGAAGATACAAGTATTATACCTCAACCAGAGTACTTAATGTATGGGGAAGATATTAATGTAAAAAATATCATTTTAAGTTTTGAAATTGTACGAGAAAAGTTGGGAAATCTCAAAATTGATAAATCCCCTGGACCAGACAACTTTTATACTAGAGTTTTAATGGAACTTAAAGATTATATTTGTGAACTGCTACCTAATTATATATGTATGTTAGTCCAATATTTAAACAAGATGATAAACATTTTCCAGGCAATTATAGGCCATTTAGTCTTACATCAGTAGTTGGAAAGGTTTAAGAGTGTGTGATTAACCCTACGTTCGTACCCTGGGGTTTTTTCTATTACAAAAATTTTTTAAACAATTTCACAAAGTGATGGCAGCACTGAGGTTTTTGCTAGTTTCTCCCATTTTTCCCCAGCTGAACTGAGAGCAACACATGGTTTCTTGTGGCTTGGGGAGCAAAATACCCCACAGTACTAAACCAAGGTGTTTTCCCAGGTTAGCTATTTCTTTATTATTTGTCATAAATGATACATGTCAAATAAGAAACAATATTTTCTTCACCAAAGATTTTTGCAAAGTATTAGGTGTTTATGAGGGTTGAAATAAAAACATCATTTGTTGGCTAAAATAAAAATACCTTGCATTTAATCTAACCTAACTGCTTACTCAGAATCTTCTGTATGTGATATCATCATTTGACACTGAAAGCACTGAATATAAACTTGACAGTGAGTTGAACACTGTGATTTGACTGTCTTCAAGCTGATCATATTCACCCTCACTATCGTCCTCAGCAAACATCTGCCTAATTCTCTTGCCTTTACTGTCACCATCCATCTTCAATGTAATAAGAAATTGTGAAATTTATAATTCATAGGATTTTGTTTAGATAAAACAAAAAACTTTAATTATGTAATCATGTATTTTTTGTAAGTAAAGCAATATCAAGCATCAATATACGATATTTTACATTACTCCTTTATTAACACTAATAAAACATAAAAACAAATAACAATATCATATGGAATAATTCATAAGATGTTTACCTTAAATAGATAGATTAATGATCTAATAAAACTTAATGTTTTTTTTTAATGTGGGGTGTGACACAACCCCAGGGTACAAAAGTTGTTCCGTACAGCAAGGGTACTAACGCAGGGTTAAAGATGCATTGCAGAGTCACTTAAACCAGTTTAATATAGTGTCAAAGAGCCAGAATGGTTTCACTAAGTCTTGTTTAACAAATCTTCTGACATTATTTGAGGATGTTACTACAAGAGTTGATGAAGGGAATATGTGAATTTGGTTTACCTTGATTTTCAGGAAGCATTTAATAAGGTGCCTCACAAAAGACTTATTACAATTATGAAATCTGTGGGTGTGGGGGAAATGTTATTAAATTGGATAGAAAATTGGCTAGAGAATAGAGAGTAGTAATAAATGGAGTTAGATCCAACTGGATAACAGTTACAAGCAGTGTGCTGGGTCCTCTGCTGTTTGTGATTTATATTAATGATATTGACTCTAGAATGACTAACAAAATTTTAGAAGTTTGTAGATGACACTAAGATTTTTGGTGTGGCTAACTGTATCAAAGATGCTGCAGACTTACAAGGAGATTTAAATCATTTGATGCATTGGGCCAATAAGTGACAGACGATGTTTAACTATCCAAAATGTAAGGTGATACATCTAGGTTTTTACAATTCAAATTATTGTTACAATTTAAATGGGAATACATTAAACACTGTTGCTGAAGAAAAAGATCTTGGTTGTGATTTAAAAATCACTTAGGTCATCTAAACAGTGAATTTAAGCTATCAATAAGGCTAATAGGATTTTGGGTAGCATCTATAGAAACATTAAATACAAGACAAGGGATATTATTGTTTCACTATATAGATTACTCGTATGGCCTCATTTAGAGTACTGTGTACAGTTTTGGACTTCCTTCCTCAAGAAGGATATTGAATTGTTGGAGAATGTTCAGAGAAAAGTGAGAGGGGATTTTTATTAAGTGTTTAAAATTATTAAGGGTATTGATAATATATAGCCATCAAACTTTTTTTGTGTTCAGCAGTGAAAACAACAGAACAAGGAGCCATAAACGCACATTTTGACAGCATAGGAGTCATTTGCAGTTTAGGAAGTATTACTTTTCAAGCAGGGTGGTTGGCTTTTGGAATGAGCTGCCTTCAAGTTCAAGGGTGGTGGAGGTAGAAAATTTAACCGAGTTCAAAAAACAAATGATTGGATGAACACACGAGTAGTAAGAGGTGGTTATATTTGGGAGCTGAAAGGGTTATCCTTGATGGTTTAATAAGCTCTTTTTGTCCCTTTAAAATTTTATGAAATTTATGAAACAGCTATGGAGAAATGTCAATCTCCGCTGTCAATGACAATCTTCCATGCAGTACAGTAGTTTCCACACTTTAAGGGTTAAGAGAGGCCTGAAGACTAAATGTTACCTATCAAAATGATGGAAAGGTTTTGATAAGGTGATATTGACAGTTGAATAGTTATTAAATTAGTAATTCTAATACCTTAAGAGTAAATAAAAGTAAAGAATTTATGATAATATGTAAACTACACTTTATGTCCAATATTCAGTGCTAACAAGGCCTTCCACTTTCATCAGATACCAGGGCTAAAGCTGGACAATTAAAAGTTTACCTAAGAGCAACAATTAGTGTTAAATAAAATAACCAACTGAAATCACATTAATGTCAAATAAATAATCAACTAATAGAAATTAGTATTTAAAATTATTATTGTTTGTGATTTTGATTATTCTAACTATGCATGTAATCAAAATATTGTTATTATAATTTTTTTTATCTTTATCTTTGATTATCACAAGGTTTATAATTGTGAAATAATTTGTAACTTACAATATATATTGTAAATATACTACATCTGTCTTAAAATTTACAGCACCAGTCCTTCAAACTGGGCTTTATCTCTACTAGTACTAGTATTAACTAATTTGTTGTGGTATGTGTTTTTTCTGTATTGTCTTTAACTGACATTAAATTTTAATTCTCCTTATTATGCTTTAAGTTTAAAACTTTCTAGTTCAACCAACATAATATGATAAAAGTGAAGCTTCTGGCTGAACTGGGACTCAGAAGAGACAGAAAACTACTGGAGAACAAACTTGTTAGTATTTATCCATTTGTCAATACTATTAGTATTAGTAACAAGGAAGGCAATGTTCCTGAAATTTGCAAATGCAGGTTTTCCACCAATCCTCATTTTTTCTTGAACAAGTACTATAAATAAAATAAGTTGAATAAAATGAATCCTTACCTATAAACTTGCACACCTGAGTTGGCTACGTTTTCGCGACGAAACTAAAAGTCTAAAGCACACAAACATTAATATTAATAAATATTACATTATCCAACATACGATTCACACATAACACTACTAGTACTAGTGGCACTAGTAACACAGAACTTGATAATTTTAAAAATACCAGTGCAGTCAGTGACTGTGAAATTCAATAGTAGTAGTAAATGTGCGAAAAAACGTCACCACAAAAATGTATACGAAATAGCTTGTTGAAAAGTATGAAGTTGGTCTTAAATCACATTCTCAAAAATATCAAAACGAGGCAATCATTCAAATAAATTTGAAAGTGTTTACAAAACACCTTACAATATACTCCAAGTTCTCACAAGGGTCGTACATAAACTTATATAAACGATATCAAAGGAAGGACGCGTTTTGCCACCTGAGAGGAGAAGTAAAAGTGGCGCCCATATTATTAATTTAACTACTTAAAAAAATTAATATAGTGTTTCTTGATCGAAGGAACGAAACCGATAAAATACAGAAAAAATATCAAGAAATAATATAAAATTATATATTCATTAATAAAAAAAGCATATTTTTTGCAAGTACTCCATATTTAACCAAGGCAAGTATTAAATATTAATATTGTTACCTATCTGCTTGTTTGTTAATTTCCAGTATAAATTCTTTCCGAGGAACTTCAGCCATACAAGTCCTTTCTTGATTAAACCAGTTTATTCTTTCTCGATACAAACTTTTAGTACACAGTTATTCCACAGTCAGTACGTTTCTCTTCACTTTAAACTTAACAAATTTTATAATACACGCTATAAATCACAGCGATTCACAACCTCGATAATTTTGCTCTCTACGAGTGCAAAACACACACTTTACGGCTCACTAGCTCGAAACTAACAGAATCATAATTGTTTGTTTTGAAGTTAAGCACAAAGCTACATAATGGGCTATCTGTGCTTTGCCCACCACGGGTACCGAAACCCGAATTCTAGCGTTGTAAGTCCACAGACATATAGAATCATAAATTACACAGAACTCACCATAACTACTGTTCGCTTAACTCTTTTCTCTGCCAGGCTTATATACTACAGCTATATCTTTGCGGACTTACAATGCCAGAAACCGGGTTTCGATACCCATGATGGGCAGAGCACAGATAGCTCATTGTGTAGCTTTGTGCTTAATTTCAAGCAAACAAACCATTTCTTTTAATTTGAATCTTATTCCATTATGCCATATGATACAGTGTCAAATGCTTTTTCGATATCGAGAAAACAAGCTGTTACGTCTCCGTTTGTTAATTAATTTTCCGTAACTTCGTTCCGACGAAACTTAAGCGACACAAGTCTTTACTTAATAAAACTGGTTTATTCTTTCCGAATATAACTCTGCGATACACTTAATCTGAACAATCGCGCTAAACAAACGCTGTAACGTCTCTCGTGCTCTCT
>NW_013678806.1:0-794 GCF_000517525.1 Limulus polyphemus | reverse complement strand
ATGAAAAGTTGCCTGGGAATATGTCGGAGTTTGTGGAAGTGTTATCGGAAAGGATGGATGATATTCACCATCAAGTGCGTACAAACTTGAAAACGTCTGCTGATTCGATGAAGTTAACTTATGATAAGAGATCTACTGAAGTCAACTTTGGACCAGGAGACAAGGTACGTATCTTCTTCCGTACTGGTCTCCGTCTCATTGGCTTCTGCTTCATGTGGGGTTCATCTGCTTCATCAGTAAATGTCCTATCATCGGTAACAGTCACATCAGTGGTAGAAACTTCACCAAGAGCTTCACCGTTTCCCTTCTCAAAACTTCTCTCAGGTGGCACGTCTTCAGCAGCGTCATTTGTTCTGTTTTCCACTTCGTCCCAACTGAAATGTTCTGGACCGTGATAACGCCAAAGCCTGTTGGCATGCACCACTTTTGGTTTACCTCGCCGACCACATTTTAGCCGGAAAGTCACGTCTGAGAGACGATCCACTATGTCATATGGGCCTTCCCATGGAGAAGACAACTGAGGAGACTTCCCTTTGGTCTTCCTGGGATTATACAACCACACCTTGTCTCCTGGCCCAAAGTTGACTTCAGTAGATCTCTTATCATAAGTTAACTTCATCGAATCAGCAGACGTTTTCCCCGTAAAATTAAGAGACTTTGTTGAATTGTAATTTTGTGTTTGTAATTCTGTACATTTAATTAAGTTATTGTTAATTGTTATTGGTTTATTGATGTGGTTATTGTTCGGGACGAACAATATTAAGGAGGGGGCAGTGTTGCGTCATCGAGATCAC
>NW_013678805.1:8446-10212 GCF_000517525.1 Limulus polyphemus | reverse complement strand
TATCAACTGAACACCAAGTCAAAATAAGTCAATATAAATCAAACTATCGAGTCAATGTAAGTCAATATCAACTGAACATCAAGCCAATATAAACCAAAACGTAACACATGTACATTAAAACCTAGCGATATCATAACACGTATACACTGGAACCTAGCGATATCGTAACACATATACACTGAAACCTAGCGATATCATAACACGTATACACTGAAATCTGGCGATATAACAACACGTATACACTGGAACCTAGCGATATCATAACACGTATACACTGGAACCTAGCGATACAATAACACGTATACACTGAAACCTAGCGATATAATAACACATGTACACTGAAACCTAGCGATATCATAACACGTATACACTGAAATCTGGCGATATAACAACACGTATACACTGGAACCTAGCGATATCATAACACGTATACACTGGAACCTAGCGATACAATAACACGTATACACTGGAACCTAGCGATATCGTAACACATATACACTGAAACTTGACAATGTGATAACACATATACACTGAAATCTGGCGATATAACAACACGTATACACTGAAACCTAGCGATATCGTAACACGTATACACTGAAACTTGACAATGTGATAACAGATATACACTGAAATCTGGCGATATAATAACACGTATACACTGAAACCTAGCGATATCGTAACACATGTACATTAAAACCTAGCGATATCATAACACGTATACACTGAAACCTAGCGATATCGTAACACATATACACTGAAACTTGACAATGTGATAACACATATACACTGAAACTTGACAATGTGATAACATATATATACTGAAATCTGGCGATATAATAACACATATACACTGGAACCTAGCGATATCGTAACACATATACACTGAAACTTGACAATGTGATAACACATATACACTGAAATCTGGCGATATAATAACACATATACACTGAAATCTGGCGATATAATAACACATATACACTGAAACTTGACAATGTGATAACACATATACACTGAAATCTGGCGATATAATAACACATATATACTGAAATCTGGCGATATAATAACACATAAACACTGGTTCTTTTTGACTTACCAAACTTGGTAGTCTTGCTCATATCACCTTGACTCAATAGACACTGAAACCCGGCGATACAATAACACGTATACACTGGAACCTAGCGATATGACTATTGTAATGTAATATCTTATTTTCAGCAGGACGTTCATTAGGCCCCTATACCTCTGATTGTTTTGAATTCTGGGCTCATCAATTAAATGAAACTAAGTTTATACACTGGAAGAACCAGAGTATTTTTTGGCGAAACTTTGTTATCGATATGTTTTATGTTAAATTCTGTTGAGTATCACTGTACATATATATATACTAACTTCATACTTTGTATTAGTAGTAATAGAACTAGAACCTTACGTCATTCTGATGCAACTACGTTGATTACTCCTAAATTTATGTTTCATATCAACTGTGGGTTTACGGCCGAAAACACCACTAACAACGAAGCAATGGATTTTAATCTTCATAATAAAAGTCTATTTGATTATCTATACTTAGCACCGGGCTCATCCTTAGTTTTGATTTAAGGAAGAAAATACTAATTACATATTAAGTCGTCAAGAAATTAATGTCGCGTTTTGGAACACTTTCCTTACCTCCCCCCCCCAAATAAACGTAGATCAGGAATAATAGTTAAACGAACCGCCTAAACCTCACGTTAGTGTAGCTTATATAATGTGTAAAGTTTAGTATA
>NW_013678805.1:3043-7705 GCF_000517525.1 Limulus polyphemus | reverse complement strand
TTTGGTTTATATTGACTTGATGTTCAGTTGATATTGACTTACCTTGACTCGGTAATCTAGTTCATAGTAAGGTCGCTACCCCTTAATGCTACCAATATATTGCCCGATGAACAAGTCCAGCAAGTTGCATCGAGTCAATGTGAAGATTACCGAGTCAAGGTAAGTCATAGTTCATAGTAAGGTCGCTACCCCTCAATGCTACCAATATATTGAACTAGCTGGACTTGTTCATCGGGTTCACATTGACTCGATGCTGACTTACCTTGACTCGGTAATCTAGTTCATAGTAAGGTCGCTACCCCTCAATGCTACCACATCAAATCCTACAAACTAAATATCCAAGTAAAAATAGTGAAGAAACCGGCCTCGTAAAAGAAATATTTCAAGATAGGGATAAGGTGGTAACGAGAACCTAAGAGGGCGCTAGTGAAGTCGAAGAGCTATAAGAAGCTGTGTGTCTTGACGTCACTGTCACTATGACTACCGTAGGGAATAGATGAGCGCGAAGCGTTACGTCAATTTCCGTAATTTCCGCGATATTTAAGAGCCGAAAACAATTTATAGACTAATTTGTGTATTGTAAACGAACAAGTGACTCTACGATCGCTGACAAGTCCAGAGACACCGAAGTATTACACCTTAAATTATATACAGCTGCTGTATTTGATTCAATCCGTTACCTAGGCGAATTCAATGTGTTCGAATACGTCATCATTTCGATGACATAACTGGTTTCTATAGCTACTCTTTCTCGAGCAGTAACAGTATAGTATTGTCTCATGGAAGTATTTCCAGACACTAAAACAATCCATTTCATATTTAATTTGTACAATAGTTGGTTAACATGAGGAAAGTTTCCAGGCCTAGAATTTCTCGAGACGCGCGTGCGTACTTACGTAGATCACTGTCGGGAACAGATTGTCAGCAGTCGAGAGGCCACAAACATCAGACACCTACCGGGTAAAGCGCGGGAATCATGGCTTCTGTCGCCGCGTGGCTTCCTTTCGCACGTGCGGCGGCTATCGGGTGGGTGCCGATTGCCAACAACCCACTTCCCGCCCCGCCAGTAACGAAAACCAGAGCCAAAAAAGACGAGAAGTTTGTCATTAATATCAGCGGGCGGCGTTTTGAAACGTGGCGGACCACGGTGGAGAAGTACCCCGACACGCTGCTCGGCTCGAACGAAAGGGAGTTTTTTTTGGATGAAGAAAGTCAAGAGTACTTTTTCGATCGAGATCCGGACTTGTTCCGACATATTTTAAATTATTACCGAACGGGAAAGCTTCATTTCCCGAAACAAGAGTGCCTGATGGCGTACGACGACGAGCTGGCTTTCTTCGGAATCATGCCGGAAGTAATCGGCGATTGTTGTTACGAGGAATATAAAGACAAAAGAAGGGAAAATGTCGAGCGAATCATGGACGACAAAATGTCGGAAGCTAATGAACCGAACGATACTTCCAATTATACAATCCGGGAGAAAATGTGGAGGGCGTTCGAGAACCCACACACGAGCACGGCGGCTCTAGTGTTCTATTACGTCACCGGGTTTTTCATCGCGGTGTCGGTGTTGGCTAATGTTGTAGAGACCATTCCTTGCGGCAAGGAGCCGGACACCAGAGAGAGAATCTCTTGTGGCGATACTTACAAGACGGCGTTTTTCTGCCTGGACACCGCCTGTGTTATGATATTCACAGCCGAGTACATGTTACGTTTGTACGCCGCTCCGAGCAGATGTCACTTCGTCAGGAGTGTTATGTCTGTTATTGACGTGGTTGCCATCTTACCTTACTATATAAGTCTGGGAATGACCCATAACGAAGACGTTTCGGGAGCCTTCGTCACCCTACGAGTGTTTCGAGTGTTTCGCATCTTCAAGTTTTCCAGACACTCCCAGGGACTGCGGATCCTGGGGTACACGTTGAAGAGCTGTGCCTCAGAACTCGGGTTTCTCGTCTTCTCCCTGGCTATGGCCATCATCATCTTTGCTACCGTAATGTTCTATGCAGAGAAAAATGTAAAAAATACAAACTTCACCAGCATCCCCTCAGCTTTTTGGTACACCATTGTTACCATGACTACTCTAGGGTGAGTGAATCCTATAATTATGCTGTATTTCTTCATGACATCCACTCAACTGTCTAGTACACCATAGTTACCATGACTACCATAGGGGAGTGAATCTTATAATTATGTTGTATTTCTTCGTGACATCCACTCAACTGTCTAGTACACCATAGTTACCATGACTACCATAGGGGAGTGAATATTATAATTATGTTGTATTTCTTCGTGACATCCACTCAACTGTCTAGTACACCATAGTTACCATGACTACCATAGGGGAGTGAATCTTATAATTATGTTGTATTTCTTCGTGACATCCACTTTCCAATCATCAAGTCTCTCATAACAACTGGTAATTTTATCCAATCGTCAAAATTTTCATAACAATTCTGAATTTAATGGTATCTAATCTATAATCTAGCCGTCATGTTCTAACAAACCACTTATAACAAAGATAAACATTCTACTCCTAACGTAACGTTGAATGTGTTTAATATTGAACTGCCAATAGAATATTGTCATCCAGGCAAGGAACAATTCTCACTTTCTTCCTCAAGAACATTACTACTTTCACATTCTTGTAATTTAATGAAAGATAAATATTAACGCGACACGAGTATTTTAAAACTATCTAATGTTGTAGGATATTATTGTACGATAATGATATCCAAAGTAAAGTTGAATCAGTAGTCATAAGCAGAGGGAAAACTCGTAGTTCGTATGAAAGACTTTATGATTGGAGGAAAACTATTAGATCCAATGAGAAGCTTATTAATCGGAAGAAAACTACTGGTTCTTATGAGAGGCTTACTGCTTGGAGGAACACTATTAGTTCTTATGTGAGGCTTTATGATTGAAATAACATTAGTAGTTCTTATGAGAAGCTTGATAAAATAGGGACATGCAAACCTATAAAACAGGAAAGATGGATTTCTCAACCGGACTACGTGACCAAATGGTTGAACTATAGATCTAAAGGTCCAAGATTCGAGCCGTAATATTCTGTCGAACTGTACTTTTAGTTGTGAGGATGTTATAATCTATGCTATTTTGTTAAAACCCGGTTGCATAGTCTGTTGATGCTGTTGTCTCCTTCTGATTGACAGCACTAAATAAGGAATGGTTATAACGAAATCTTATAAATTCAGGTTGAAAATATTAAACCTCTTCACAGGAAAGGTTTGGAATGGAGACTTATGGAAGGACTAAACAGACCGATTGGATAATAGACGTGGAAAAGGGGATTTCCTCTCCTACAATGTAACTATTTCAAGAGTCTAAACTTTAATAGGAACTCCGCGTGGCTATTTATATATGTACTGTGAGGCTAAGATAAAATAACTCTTGTTAAAGTATATGTTGTAGGGGATCTCAATCCTTGGTTCCTGTGTCATAGACATTTAACTTTCAAACAGGTGAATTTTTAGATAAAAATGGTTAAAATAACTTTAGTTTCTTGGTTTATCAGTTTCTCAAACTCTTAGACAGCAGACAGACAAGTGGAACTAATAGTTTCTAATATTAAACCACAATAGTAGGCATGGGTTAATTGCACCAAAACAACAAGCAATTTAAAATATGGTTTAAAATATATTTTCTTGGCTCCTGTTTAAATAATTTGTTCGAATAGAAACTGATTGTTAACCAAATGAAAATAGTGACCATTAACCGAATGAAAATATTGATCATTAACCGAATGAAAGTGTTGATCATTAACCGAATGAAAATATTGTTCATTAACCGCATGAAAATATTGATCATTAACCGAATGAAAATATTGATCATTAACCGAATGAAAATATTAATAATTAACCGCATGAAAATATTGATCATTAACCAAATGAAAATATTGATCATTAACCGCATGAAAATATTGATCATTAACCAAATGAAAATATTGATCATTAACCAAATGAAAATATTGATCATTAACAGAATAAAAACATTGATTATTAATCGAATTGGAATGTTGATTATTAACCAGATTGTCTGTTAACTGACTGAGCATAATGATCATTGTAATCATTATTCAAGTTCAACTGGTAGCTTCTAGTTAGTTTTATTTCTCCCCAAACTTAATGAGATTATAAATATTACTGATATTTTGATGTTATTGTTGATATTTAAACACGTGTATTTTATTTAAGCAATTCTAAAGTGTTGATGTATTATAATTAAGATATTCTATATTTATAATTCCTAAGTTTGACTAGGTGTCTGTAGCAATATTTTGACTGGGTGGCTGTAGCAATACTTTAACTTGGTATCGGTAGCAATACCTTGACTGGGTGTCTGTAGCAATACCTTGACTAGGTGGCTGTAGAAATACTTTAACTTGGTATCGGTAGCAATACCTTGACTGGGTGTCTGTAGAAATACTTTAACTTGGTATCGGTAGCAATACCTTGACTGGGTGTCTGTAGCAATATTTTGACTGGGTGGCTGTAGCAATACTTTAACTTGGTGTGTGTAGCAATACCTTGACTGGGTGTCTGTAGCAATACCTTGACTGGGTGGCTCTAGCAATACTTTAACTTGGTATCGGTAGCAATACCTTGACTGGGTGGCTGTAGCAATACTTTAACTTGGTATCGG
>NW_013678805.1:0-2090 GCF_000517525.1 Limulus polyphemus | reverse complement strand
TATCGGTAGTAATACCTTGACTGGGTGTCTGTAGCAATACCTTGACTGGGTGTCTGTAGCAATACCTTGACTGGGTGTCTGTAGCAATACCTTGACTGGATGTCTGTAGTGATACCTTGACTAGGTGGCTGTAGCAATATCTTAACTGGGTGTCTGTAGTGATACCTTGACTAGGTGGCTGTAGCAATATCTTAACTGGGTGTCTGTAGCAATACCTTGACTTGGTATCGGTAGCAACACCTCGACTGGGTATCGGTAGTAATACCATGACTGGGTGTTTGTAGCAATAACTTGACTGGGTGTCTTTAGTGATATCTTGACTGGGTATATTTAACATCTGATGGTATTTTCCCAGACGCCACCCAACAGACCCTCTGTATTTTATAATTAGCACCGTGTGGTAAAGTATTGTTTTACAAACACAATGTTCTGTTTAGAGTTTTATGTGAAACATATTTTTTGATAACGATTGAATATTTAACAGGTTACCGGAATTAAGACGAACGACTTCATTTAAAAGGTTTTCTTCTATAAAATTAGCAATGCTTCTCTCACAAATACCACACAAAACAGATGGTAGATAACCCGGTTGCGTGCGTTCTAAGGAGATGGTAAAATCAATAAGACGTTTCTATTTTTCCTCATTAAAATTGTAATGTACTTAAGCTTTATGGATTTTATATTAAAGCTACCGTTACTCGGGGGAAAAAAATGAATGAAAAAAACATTTGATCTTTTAGAAATTCGTTTAAAGAAGAAGAAGAAATAAAACCGAAACCGTTTCTACCCTCGATAAATTTGACTGACGTCAAAATTGAATGATTACTTTACTTAAAATCCAGGGGGAGTCAGAGATGCAGCTAAGTCATTTAAAATAGAGATCTAGCCGGATAATGTTGGTGAAATCGACAATACTGGAGCTATGTGACACACACATATACGTAGAGTGAGAAAGTTAGGAGGACAATGTGGATATAGGGCGCTCATTATATATACAAAATGGGCTATCTATGCTCTGCCCACCACGGGTATCGAAACCTGGATTCTAGCGTTGTAAGTCCGCAGACATACCGCTGTGCCACTGGGGGGCATGTTTGTTTGTATTTAAGCATAAAGTTACACAATGGGTTATCCGTGCTCTTCCCATCGCGGGTATCAAAACCCGGTTTTTAGCGTTGTAAATCCGCAGACATACCGCTGTGAGAAGGAGGTGGGGGCGCTCATTATGAGAAATAAGAATAAATGTATATAACGAATAAGACGTGAAATAATTGAATAAAATCAAACATTCATAAACCTCTATATTCAATTATAAAAATAATATAACAACTTAGTCACTACATTACATGCTATTTTAATACGTTTACCAGAGTCCTTAATGTTAAGACATCTTAATATGCTTACCAAGTTGTTTTATCGTGTATGATTTTATCCAGTTTGTACACACCAATGTTCGGTAGTATTTAAACATGAAGTTATTTCGTTTCGAATATCAGGTTCATGTGTACTGGAAACAAGAAATGTCAAGTGTTTGATGAGCATCACGGAACGAGTGTAAAAGGAGAACCTCTCCTTGTTCTGTAAGAAACTTGGCACTTTGCCAAAGACTGTGGTATATTCTTCTTTACACTAGTTTCAACGAATATATACATAACTGTGGTATACAGGTAAACATAAAACGTGTTACTAACTGTGCTCTTTACATACATGTGCGTAGAAGATGAAACTTTCTTACATATATCTTATCTGAATGTGTGTGGATTGGCTTTAACAACACACGGAAATATCTATCTTCTTCATTTATAGCATCCTGTTGTTCCTTAACACAACTAACGAAAGTGTGTCTAGAAGAGATTACTGATAGGTGACTAAAAGAAACAAAAGTGTTGGGTGGCTAGATGAGGCTCACACTTGGGTGATTAGAGGAGACTCATAGTTGGGTGATTAGAGGAGACTCATAGTTGTGTGGCTAGAGGAGACTCATAGTTGGGTGATTAGAGGAGACTCGCACTTGGGTGATTAGAGGAGACTCATAGTTGGGTGATTAGAGGAGACTCACAGTTGGGTGATTAGAGGAGACTCATAGTTGA
>NW_013678804.1:3723-8925 GCF_000517525.1 Limulus polyphemus | reverse complement strand
ATATCTATTAAAAGCACAGTCATTTTAAATAAAGAACCAAACATAAGCAAACTAAAAATCAAGATATCCATCTTAATTGAACAAAATAACCCTACTCTAAATCATTACCCTGAGGGGCCAAGATACCTCTTCTAAGTCTTGCAACAATTTCCCGTCATGTGACCTCTTTGTTCAATACTGTATATATATATATATATATATATATTATATATCTGTGTCAGTGTAAATTATTTGTACCTGAAGTATAGTGAATTTTTATTTCCTCAACTGTTTTCGTTAGAATTCCCCACAACCCATAAATAAAGATTTAAAAGTAAACTCCTTTAAAGAGTAAAGTAGAATTTAGCTTAAAAGTAAAGTTAAAACAGAATAAGGTTAGATTTTTAGAGATGGAAGCCGAAATGGCGACCCAAAAAATTATGGTCGAACAAAGACCAAATTCAGTAGTTTTCGAGTTCCCTGAAGGAACGCTTCCCCATGAAGTGGTAAAAGCTCATTTTGAGCAAATAGATGAAAAAAGTGCTGCATGCTTACAAGGAATTGGAGCCAACAGAGCCTGCTGTACCTTCACTTCCATAGCTGCAACCAATAAAGCTTAAGGAAAAGGTTATTTCGAAGTGAACGAAAAAAAAATGACCATAATGGGACTTCACCACGAAATTCCAAATGAATGCCTTACCGATGTTCTAAGCGAATACGGTAAGGTATTCGTGGTAACACGTGATACGTACAAGGATTTCCCCGAAGTTCTTAATGGTAACAGAAAAGTGAAAATGGACATGACCAAACCAGTGCCAAACTTTATACAAGAATGACAATACCGGAGTATGGTTAACTACCCTGCCATGGATAGATTATGTGTCAAGTGCAAGGGGACCGGGCATTTATCTGTAAATTGCACCGTCCCGCTCTTCAGACGTTGTGGTCTGTACGGCCACGAGTCTACGGAGTGCGGAAAACGTTCTAGAAAGTGCGGAGATGAACACGACTTCCGTACTTGCTACGTAAAAACGTTCGCTTCGGTGGTCGAGGACCTCATCCCCGAGCAAAAGAAGCTAGAAATTAAAGAAGTCAACGAAACAAATGAAAATCAGGAAATAGTGGAAAAAATAGTTGAAAACAAAGTAAATAAAACAGAAGAAGAAACAAACAACAGTAAAAACATCGTAAATATGGAAGTGACCACGGACATGGAAAGCGCTAGTGACGACGAATCTAAGTTAGTGATTGACGAGATATCGTCAATCGCTAGAGATCTAGAACTTAGCGAGTCATCCGCGTCGGACACAGACGAACACCAGACCACTGGGAAGAAACGTGCCAAGACGCCGTCGTCGACCAAAAGTAAAGACAAAAATAAAATAACAGGGTCTTTGGAACAGAGGTAAACTAGGTGTAAGCTAGATTTAAGCTTAAGTATAAATTAAGGTTTACTACACGAGCATTAGATAGAATAAAACAAAGTACAAACAAATAAGAAACACCCACAATGTTTTTATCCTTACTAACACTTAACACTCAAGGGTTTAGAAAGGATAAGAAACAAGAATTTGTAATAGATTATATGAACAGAAAAGAAATGGATATCTTTTTCCTTCAGGAAACTCATATCCCTACCCACGAACAAATAAAGAAATTTAAAGATAAGTTTTGACTTCGCTCCTTCAGGAGCTTCGGAAATAATAGAAGTTCAGGAACAGGAGTAATAATAGTCAAAAATGCACAGGAAACATCAAGCATTTTAGACATGATGAATATGGCAGAATATGCCTCATCGATGTCGAAATAAATAGTGAAACTTTATGAATTATAAACATATATGCACAAGACAACGATAGTATAAGAAAACAGTTTTTTAGGAATTTATATAAATATCTATACTGCACCCACGACATAATCATGGGTGGAGACTTTAATGTAGTTTTAAACGCAATAGTAAACAAAAGAAATGGAACCACCACATTAGATGAGACAGCACACTTACTGAAACGTGTAGTAGAAACTTTTATTTTAAGTGACACCTGGTGACACCTAAGAGGACATGAACCCGGGCTTACATATTGGAGTAGTTCCGGGGTGGGGGTCAGGCTTGACAGGTTCTACACCAGCTACAAAACAGTAGCTTGGCTGGATCAAACCTGGATAAGTCCCTTAGGGACAACGGTATTTTATGATAGCAATTACCACTGTATATATCTGAAAGTCAAAATACCAAACACAGAGTCCAGAGGTCAGGGACACTGGAAACTAAATGTCTCTCTCCTAAATAAAGAACACGTTAAAAATGATATTAAACAAGAATTAATAGATATATGCAAGCAAACCACCAGACCTCTCTGGTGGGAAAACCTCAAAAATATAGCAAAAAGTAGATTCAAAGAAAATGGCAAACAGGGAAGCCCGAAAAAGAAATGGACACTCTAGAAAGGATGTTAACAACCCTATCAGGAAACAATGAAAATAACCCTAAATTCATAGAGTCCATCCAGATAAACAAAACAGAACTCGAAGACTTATATAACCGAGAATTCGAAAACTAAAATATACAAAGAGCAACTCAGAAAATAGAAAGCCGAGAAAAATTCACAAGTTGCTTTTACAAACAATTTAAAGAAAACAAACAAAAGATAAACATCAATAGCCTAAAAGATGAAACAGCAACAAGTCAAAATAACCCCCAAAATTTTAGACATAGCAACAAAGTTCTTTACAGAATTATGCTCTGAAAAACAAACAGATAAAACTAAATGGGAAAATATCACAGAACATACAATAGCACTAGAAAACAATCAAAGCATATTGTTAGACCACTTATTAACAATAGAAGAATGCCAAGAAGCAATTAACACAATTAAATTAAATAAAGCTCCCGGATTCGATGGACTACCAGTAGAGTTTTATAAAACATACTGGGAGATCATCGGAGAAAAATTCACGTTAATGTTAAACATATGTCTGGAAGATAACACACAACCAGAATCTTTTAAAAAAGGTAGAATTACTCTACACAACAAGAAATAAGAAGACCCAGAACACATTTCAGATTACAGACCGATAACATTATGTAACACCGATTATAAAATCTTAACAAAATGTATATCCAATAGACTAAGGAAAGTCATAGAACACTTAGTACAGAACACCGAAACCTGCAGTATATCAAACAGGAACATCCAACAAAATACAACATTATTAAGATATACTATATACACAACCTGTTATAGAAATGCACACGGATAATTACTGACCATAGATCAGGAGAAGGCGTTTGACCAAGTCAACCACGACTTTCTTCTGTTCATATTGGAAAAGTACAATATCCCCACAAGAATAGTTAACTGGAATGGAACAATATATACAGACGTTACAGCGGTGATCAACTTAAATGGACACTTATCCAGGGAAATACCTGTCAGGTATGGGGTAGACAGGGTTGTCTTCTGTCCCCCACACACTCTTTGTCCTGACAATCGACTGTCTACTCTCTAAGATAGTACGATGTCAGAACATCGAGGAGGTCACCACCCCCGGTAACGAACTCTTTCAGCAAAAGGTAATGGCGCACGCAGATGACGTAACATTAACATTAGCATCGGAACAGTCAATAACCCAAAGTTTAGAAATTATTACAGTTCAGCCACAGGCGCAAAGGAAAATCACAATAAAACAATAGCTTTCGCAATAGGTAAAAGCAGAGCACACACAAGCATCATCTCAAATGTTTAAATGGACCACAAAACAAATTAAAATATTAGGAGTTTGGTACAGCCTCGGAGCCGTTACTAATCATAACTGGAACATACAGATAAATAAAATAGACGAAACCCTGAACAGGTGAAAAGACAGAGATCTGTCTTGCCTCGCCAAAGCACAGGGAATTAAGCAGGTAATCTACCCGAAATTAGTTTATATACGACAAGTATACCCATCTTCCGAAAAACACTTGAAAGATATTGATTATAAAATTTTCAAATTTATATGGTCAGGTAAGACCGAATTGTTAAGAAAAGAAACAATAAACCTGTCGATAGAACAAGGAGGCCTGGGTCTACCAGACCTACGAACATATATATAACAGCGCTCTAGGCAAAACAAACATGTAACATTCTGGAAAATGAACATCCGGGAGCAAATTTTCAAAGTATTCTCCTGGATATACACAATAGGCATTTCAAACTCACAACAGGTCAGTCATTAAGAATTTCAGATCCACCCTTTTATTTAGAGTTCCATTTAAGAATAGTACTACCTCAGGTAAGAAAAGATGCAGGAAAAAAATAACACAAATGAAAATGCAGGAAATCTATAAAATATTACAAACAGAAATACCACCTAAAGTAAAGAAGAACTATCCAAGCGTACCATGGGCGAAAGTCTGAAACAGAGTCAACTCCCGAAGGGTCGAAGCTTCCAGGAGATGTCCTGGAAAATAGCCCACGAAATAATACCAGTAAGGAGCCGATTAGGTTCTTTTCACATTACAAGCACAAAAATCTGCCCATCATGTACAAACATAGAAACAGTAAAACATACAATGTTCGAATGTGTCACAGTAGCGGCAGCCTGGCGAAAGTTCGCCCACATCTTTCACGTGGGATATATCTCACACACAACGATTCTTTTCTGTCATCCTATACCTGTCATTAAACCTCACGTCTTCTCTTTCCTATACTTACTTGGTTGAATTTAAAGCACAAACCTGGGCCGCCAGATGTAGAGTCATCTTCCAGCGTTCCCGAACCGATATCTCCGAAATCGTAAAGAAAGTAAGAGTGACGGTCCGGGCATGAACAAGATCCAGTCAAAATCAGGAAGATTTCAAAAAGAAGTGGATCCCCCAAGACTCACGTATTTTCCAGCTCATCGGCGACTCAATCGACCTCAAGTTTTGAGAGTGCTTCTTCTAGCTACCCGTGACTAGTACCCATAGAGACACAACACCGTATCCTGCGAAGTCAGGTGAAATGAACGGCGGAAGGCCAGTGTGGGAGCTGAAGGGTTGGACCCTGATACAGTGTGTGCTCTTCGTGTTTCGCCCGACAATGAACTCAGATTCTGTGACTTCCATTGGAAATGGACCGAAAGTGATACAGTGACTTTACCTACCGTTAATAACCGGGTGATAACCATCTATGTGCAAGTGTTTGTGTGTTATTCTATCGATCTAATCATTTTCTTTCCAGTTATCTCTAGACAGATTAT
>NW_013678804.1:0-3030 GCF_000517525.1 Limulus polyphemus | reverse complement strand
GTCAATAGACACAATATGAAAGATAAGCTATTATTCCCAGAACAGTTTTTAAAACGTATAATAATTTAATCTATATTTAGCCTATATAATCTTATTGTTATATAGATTTACATATACTTACATGAAGTAATTATTTAGATTTTCCCACCAAAATAAAACCTCAATAGAAATGTGAATAAATTAATTGTATCTGCATTTTTTTTTCTAATCTATAGTAATCATGTATCTAAATTCCGAATTAAATTTGGAAAAAGACTGGTTAAAATAACCTCTTTGTGAAAAACAACGATTTTTAGATTTGTTCTAAAGTGTACATTATCATTAGAGAACTTTATTTTATACTAAAGTTACTTATTGTTAGTAGTATTTATATTTCGTTTCAACGAGAAATCATTTAACAAAATCTCAAATGAAACAACTAAACGACTATAAATAACTGCAGAAGGATCCCTCTAGGTACTACTTTTTATACATAACAGACTCAAAAACAGTACAGTTTTGTTATTAAAAACAATTATGACAAAAATAAGGAAGTATGATATTCAAGGTCATAGATATAGATATCACACGAGAACCTCATATACTAAAAGTTTCTATTAGAACTGATGATGTTTTGTTTTACAGTGTTACAAGATGGAGGTACTTATGCAGTACTATAACTTAACTAAAGACAGCTTTCAACCTGAGCAGAACAATTCGCGAGGTGTAGCAACAAAAAAAAGAACTTAAAGCTCGCCTTCTGTGTGAAACTCTTACGGGATCTTCGTAAGATGAGCATCGCTTTTTATCATATGGTAAATAGTGCAACCTTACGTAATTTATAAACGTTCAGAAAACTGGACCTTAGGAATGTGAGTCGTTTGAGAAGGTAGGTATGAATGTACCACTGATGTCTGTTATGTTATGTTATTTCTGTGATTCTGGCAGATATAGAATCAACAGCCAAACATCCAACAGACTTCTTGACTAAAAATATTCTAATATAGATAAGAACGCATCTTTTTATCTCAGACAAACAAATATAAACTCTACGCATTGCCAGTTAACAAAGATGATAAACAACGGTATTTAAGCAAGTTGTAAGTATAAGTTACACATTTTATACTAAAAGTTATGGTTTACAGTGATTAGTTGTAGGACGTTTTGTACCAAGAAATGAAGGAACGTAATGGAGAATTAGAAACTGAGGAAAACGTTATGCAACTTAGATAATTATCTCCATTGTGAGAATAACAAAATCACAAGAAATTAGTACCACTCCTGTCCGGAAAGAAGAGAGAGAGCTATAAATTGGTTCTAACAAAACAAGCAACGATATTTCAAAGTATAATTTTTTTTATTATTATCAATGTTATTATTATGTAATTTCACAACTCTAGCATAAGACGACAAATACCATGATAGTTGTTATTTTGAAAAAATATTATGAGAACGATCTAGTAAATGACGAATAAATATTGTGTGATACTAAGTTATAGCTGTTGTTTCGTGGCATCTCACTTTCTGTATAAAGTTGATATTGTCTGTCAGAGCATATTTCGAAATCTTCCAAAGATCCATTGCTTAGCATACCTTGTAATGAGATGCTGGCTCGGTTAGATATGATATACATCAGTTAAATATGGAAAATTTTTAAACATACTTCAATTTGACAACTTATGTTCTTTTACTAAGTGCAGAACATTCGGAAATTCTAACACTAAAACTCAAAAAATCCTTTTAAAGAGGAAGATGAAATGTATGCCTATGCTGGTTATGGTTTTCTGTTAACATATTTATATCAAATGCGATTGCGGCTTATTCATTACACTAGTAAATTAAAAATTCCCTAAAATCAAGATAAATACAGATTAAACAATTTAAAAAGTTTCTTACCTTCTAATACTTCAGGAACTTTCAGTGAATATTGCTGTTGCAAGCTTAACACTTTACTACTCAACCGTCTTCACGTTTTTCGAAAAAGAGCTACAAACAAAATGAACATAAGTTCTTACTGCTAGCCAGCTTTATACTTCAGGATTAGCCAATGGTGACAAAGATTACATCCGCTAAAATTCTAAAGGTCAAAAAGGTTGAAGTATGTGGTCGAGTTTCTGTCAGCAGAGGTCAAACAAATGATTGGCCAAAGGGTAGATAAGAGAAGAAAGGAAACTGGTCACCATGACGTGTTCGGCGTGTACGTGCTTCAAGAAGTGATGTAACAACCAAGCCCTTCAAACCAGTGGACATGACTGTCATAGGTGGTTAACATGAACGTTTTCGAAACTATAATCTTTTTTCACAGTGGTTTATTGATTTGTTAACCTGAAATTTCCACATTCTCTTTGCTGCATAATGAAGAATTAGTTCGTTTCTTAAAACAAACGTCAGAAAGTCAGCTTATCACGATAACAAAATACTTCTTTTTACCTTCTTATACTTGTTAATTAATCAAATTAAAACTTATTGGATACATAAAATTTAAGTTTCTCATTAACTATAAAAGATGTAACTTTCTGACGAAACGAAGTATTAGGATTTCTTTCTAGCCGCGGCATAGCCACTCATAGAATGGCTCAGAGTTTGTTTTTTTCAAGTACAAATTTTTAACAAATAGTTCCGTCATCTTCTGACCGATTTGGGATTTAGTCACAGTTTTCGACTCAGGAGGACAAACCCTTTCGATTAAAGTATTTGAACACGGGATGGTCTCATAGATTAATTTACTGTAATCTTGCCTAAACAAATTCAATTTGAGGGTAAGCTCGTAAAGATCCAGATGAGTAATATAATTTATTCGGGAATATGCGCGCCCTATGTTTGGGATTGCTGATGCACAAAATATAGTTAATAAAAAGGGGAAAAAAGGGTCTCATAGGTTTTGTATTCTGATTTTTGAAGACCGCAACTGTGGATTTGGGACATTGTGAAATAGAATCGGGTCGCGGGCCCCATGAGCCAGCGTCTAGCGAGGACTCTGAAACGAAGTCTTCACAATATCTATTATTCAATTTGTTGTGTATCACGGACTTAAACTTTTCATCCGTATTA
>NW_013678803.1:5764-9473 GCF_000517525.1 Limulus polyphemus | reverse complement strand
TGTGTATTGAAGATAATTTTGTTATAGTTCTGTTATATACTTGATACTTTGTGTATTGAAGATATTTTGTTATAGTTCTGTTATATACTTGATACTTTGTGTATTGAAGATAATTTTGTTATAGTTCTGTTATATACTTGATACTTTGTGTATTGAATATATTTTTGTTTGCGAATATTATGCAACTAGTTAGAAGATTTAATTTTGGTGTTGACATAGAATGGGCCCGGCATGGCCAGGTGGTTAGGGCGCTCCACTCGTAATCTGCGGGTTGCGGGTTCGAATCCTCGTCACACCAAACATGCTCGCCCTTTTAGCCGTGGGTGCGTTATAATGTGACGGTCAATCCCACTATTCGTTGGTAAAAGAGTAGCCCAAGAGTTGGCGGAGGGTGGTGATAACTAGCTGCCTTCCTCTAGTCTTACATTGCTAAATTAGGGGCGGCTAAAGCAGATAGCCCTCATGTAGCTTTGCGCGAAATCCATAACAACCAAACAAGCCATAGAATGAAACGAAGAGCTGTATTGTGAGCTATTTGTTATTTAAAGACATATACATACTGTATAGCTAATGTATAAACACCAGTGTTATCCTTTACTTATCGATAGTTCTTATCTGATTAGCAGAAATATAATTATTTCCAATTGAAAATAATTCACACTCTCTTTTCAACAGTTTCTGTAGCATCAAAAGTTTCCTAAGTATCGCAAACTTTAAAAACACAGATAAGAAGACAAAACTAAACAAAGAAACTTATTATATATTTAATTCGTAAGTTCTTCGTAAGAAAAAAACAAGGAATTGCCTGAAGATTATGTATTACACAGAAATCGCTATTTGTATCTCTCCTTCCCCCCCCCTCTAAATAGAAAGTTGTACAAAAGTTTTCAAATTGTACAAAAACAAACTTGCATATGGATCTTTCATGATTAACCACGTATGATACTACATACTTTTCAGACAACAAAACCAAAAATCGTAAAACAAAATACAAAAGGTAGACAAATAAAACTAGAATCAAACTACAGTGTGGGAAAGAAAGGTACCTACACAGTGTTTGGGATACGTCGTTTTTCAGTTTTATTTTTATATTCGCAAGCTTCACATGTTCCGAAAAAAACAAAAAACATCAACAATTAAAACAAAATTTAGGCGCTGAAGCCCACAATGCACCACATCTGAAACTACTTTTCAGCGTATGCAGCCAGACATGTTACCTAAATATAAAGAAAACAGATTACTAGCCTCCGAACTGCTGGGTAATAAATAAGACTTCTGAAGCTGGTAATGAAACCCCACAATGATCGCATAGCTATATGTGCAATATAATGAAACCTAAAAAGTCTATGTTGAGAAATACTAACATTAAATGAATAACAAAAAAAAACGGATTTTTCTTGCTGCAAATCCATAAAAATGACAATAAAAACCAATTCAATAATTCATCTTATAAAATGGATCAAGTTCAATGAACTTCTGTACCTAGATTTCGGGTATTGAAACCCGATTTTTGGCGTTATAAGCCCTCGGTTTAACGCTTAGCCGCCTCCAATGGCAATGGGCTCAACGATATTAGGAAGAAAATGTTAGAGTTTATGACAGTTTCTGCAAAATCTAAGTGGCTGAAACAGTGGCACTTTTATTTCTTGTTTTACTTAAGTACGAAGTAATATTATTGTTAAGTGAACGAAGTACATATCTTCAGGAAAAAAAACACACATTCTCGACGTTTCTAAACAATATTTATGCAAACCGAATAACTTCTTATTTTGATGTTTAAATATCAGTAATATATTTGTGAAACGGATGTCGTAGTATTTTGTATTTTCAATTCAGCGTTCAGTAGTATTGTACTATAGTTATTATATCTTGAATATTTAATTATACCAGGTATATATCTAAACCGTCTGGTGGTTCAGTGGTAAGTCTGAGGGCTCATAACGCAGTGGGCACTGAACAGATAATACAGTGTCTAGCTTTGTGTTTAATAACAAACAGCCTTATTATACAGTCGACGTAGCACAAAAAGTTGACTATACGACAGGGTGGTTATTAAAATTAAAACATCTCAATCCTAGATTTAATCTCACAAACGATTGACCCCATTTTTATGACGAAATCATTACCTTTCCACGGAGAGAAAATCGCCCTACTAGCAAAAATGTGAAATATCATACAAGATATGAATAAGTGTGTTACACTGGAAATAGCATATACATGAACAAATGTGTAATTAAGTGCATATCTCTTAGATATTCGCTTGTATCGTTAAAACGATAAACAATTCATTTATTATGAAACGTTATTTCCCCGCAAACGAAGTTACTCATACTACCAATGTAATGATAGGCAACATATCACCAGAAGTAACTGCTCTCGGTTCAAACGTTGCACGACGAATTAACTCGGGGGGGAATTAATCGAGAGAGTCATTTCCTCGTCCTACACCGGATCATGTGGCCATTAAAAATCTAGCCCTTCCAACCAGGAATTTTAAAACACGGTATGAATTCTCCTCTTAAGAAGAAACAAATTTTATATCAAAACAATGACTTTTGAGAACAAAACCATGTGGTTATCTGTGTCGTGCTTTGAATATGAAAATAAAAATCAAGAGTAAGAAGAAATAGAGCTAGGAACAAAAACGGAAACTGTTTGAAAATCATGATATAACTATGCTACTGTTAAATAGGTCTCCAGAGCATCATGGACAGCTTCACGTAACTGGGAAATTTGAGAGCTACAACAGCTGAATCAAAGGTGTCTCAACGATCGTAACGGTAACGGGCCTGACTTGACTTGTAAGAAAGCAGTAACTTGTCTCGATTCCTAATAGTATTAAACATTGCAGACATGATCTCTTATATCCTTTACTAGGAACAGAATCGCTAAGCCAAAATTGTACACGGAATAAGAAACGAAGAGCAATGACTCCAAGTAACAAAAGATCTGAGTTGCCAGGAATAAGAAACGAGGAGCAATGACTCCAAGTAACAAAAGATCTGAGTTGCCAGGAATAAGAAACGAGGAGCAATGACTCCAAGTAACAAAAGATCTGAGTTGCCAGGAATAAGAAACGAGGAGCAATGACTCCAAGTAACAAAAGATCTGAGTTGCCATAACTTAATTATTACGAGATACATAATACACCTCTGAGATTATTCCTAATAATTTATCGTACACGAGTTGCATTATTAGGGTCATTCTGATAAGATGTTTGAACTTAAGCTCCCTAATATTATTATTTTTTTACTCGATGCCTGTAAAACAATACAGTTTTTTATATCTGGTATTTTGGTCTTGTGTTTTTGACGTTTATGAAACCATTAATCATTCGAATATTATAGAATCAGTTTCTTCATTTAACTAAACTTAGTTTACTTTATTCAGTTCAACTATGTAAGTTATTTAAATAAGTAGTATTAGGATTAAATCTACAAATACATACGTAAATGTTTACTTTTAAAAGTAACTATCTTGTGACAAACTAACTATTTACTGATTATTCTTGTGTGTGTGTGTTTGGGGAGGGGGGCTAGTTTATTTCCATTACATATTTATATAGGTTAAAACTATGAATTTCTGGCCGATTAAGTGCTAGCTTATGATTTTACAAACTGGAGAGTTAGTTAGTTTGTTTGTTTGTTTTGGAATTTCGCGCAAAGCTATACGAGGGCTATCTGCGCTAGCCGTCCCTAATTTAGCAGTG
>NW_013678803.1:0-4816 GCF_000517525.1 Limulus polyphemus | reverse complement strand
ACCATCCCATATCTATTTTTTGTAAGCTACTACCAGTATAAATTTACTAATAATACTACCAGAAATACCCGCCCTCCGGGTAGGTATAACTGGATTTGTCTGACAGTTCTACAACATTGTACTCATACTTGACATTCAATAATGTTCACCATCCATGAGAAAAAGGATTTTATTGAAATTTAAGTTTAAAAATGAGCTATCATCACAGCATTACATCACAAAGTAGATTTTATTGAAGTATTTCTTTGTAAATGCAGTTATCAATGAAAGTACCTTGCTTTTGTGTTGCAACGCTCACGAGACTTTCACTAAGAAAAAACAAATAATTTTTTAGTTTTTTTATTCTTTTATATTTGAAACTTACTCATTTTTTGTTTGTAATATTTATAGGTTAAATCTGGAACATATTATTTTTATGGAAATATCAATTGTTTTATTTATTGCCCAGCTATAAAAATACTACCTAGTTATAAAAATATTACCCAGCTATGTATGTTTGTTCGTTTGAAGTTAAGCACAAAGCCATACAATTGGCTATATGTGATCTTAGGGTTGTAAGTCCGCAGACATGCCGCTGTGCCACTGGGGGGGCTATCCAGTTAATGATTGGTGATGATCGGTGCGGTAGTTTTTGAGATCCGTTTACATCGCAAGCTCAGTTATAATTAGACTAATCTATTGAAAACAGTAACAAAAGCAAACTATCAGTCCGTATGGTCTGTCTGTTAATGTTAGTAGCATCTTCCAAAGATTGCGCTTCAGAAAAGCGCAAGGAATAATCACGATAATTCATGAGATTTTCTAAATTTATTAGGTATGACTTGACCATAACTTTCTGGTTTTGGTAAAGTTCACAGGCTACTGGAACGTTAGCGAACGGAAACGTGCAAAAATAAAAAAAATAACAAATATTAAAAAACAAATATTAACACTGAGTTTATTTCGTCTATTTTCGTTATAAGCAGCTAGTTTTATATTTATCTAAATACGAAAGCAAAGTTTGAGAATTTATACCGATCGTTAAACAATTTATATTAGAAACATCTCCGGTGCATCATCAGGAATTTTATTCACTTACAACAATAAAATGCGGGATTCGATTCACTCGTGATGAAAAGAACACATATAAGTTTATACTTGTTTATTTATTTACTATCAGAAACTCGCAAAACATTTGCGGTCAATTTAGCATCTTTATACCGATATTACTTCTTTAAACACAGGATCATAGGCCTAAACCATGATCGATTATCTTTCCAGTTAACTAACTCAACACGAAGCCAAGTATTAAGCTGACGTGTCAGAACTTTCAATTTGAAAATAATAGAACATAATCTAAAATCGCAGACACCGAAATCTACAAGTCTACTTATCTTAGGCCTAACATTAGTTAAGCCTGTATTAAATACGGCCTATATTCGATAAAGAGATAAATTAGCAATAACATATATATATGTCTTACTTTAGTTCAGTAATGGCTAAACTTTAACTTACCTAATACTATCAATTGGTAAACTCGTCATGTTTTTGATGGGTCGGGAAAAGCTAGTTATCACGTAAACCATAGCCAACTGGAATATAAATAACAACAAGCACATCTAACTGGCCAAAATATAATTTTAAAAAACGCGTATCAGACGAACTTTCATCAACGGAGACACTAAAGTAAGAGATCAGCAAATATTTTTTTTCCAGTTTCGTTGTCTAGACATTTCATTTTACACTGTCGGTACATGGACTAACAGCAGTATCAAGTTATACTTGTGTTGCTAAGCAACATAATATAAAAGCCATTGTCAGACAGAGTTTGATTTTATAAGAGTAATAGACTAAGAAACAGTAACCAAGGGCCACAATGGTCCAGTCTCATCACGTACCACAAATGAGGTGACAAAATCTCGTCATTTAGCCTATCTAATGTTACAAAGGGTATACTCCATGTTGTTAGTAGTAGACTGAAAGTAATAATACTTTTCCACCACTGAAATTTAATATGTTTAAAAACGTATGAAAAAAAAGTCATTTTATTTCAGAAAAGATGTTCAAACAATGTTTAAAACCTAAAAACATTAATGCTATAATTAATGCTTGTCATTTGAATTTAATTTATCTAAAGAAACTGTTTATACTGTGAAGCAAACAGTTATCGCGTGAATTGATTTTTACTTCTAAAGAAAAGCTTAGGTGAACGTAATAGTTTGTAAACGATGGAATAAGAATTTAAACATTGCAGTAATGGAACCTTAGGTAAATGTAGTTGTAGCAGTTGATATAAGATATAATAAAGTTTTGTTGTTTAAGAAAAACTTAGATAATTTATGAAGGTTAAATTATAATTTATTTTACGAAGGAAGGTTTAGATATATGGAAATACCAATAAAACTAATGTGAAACTTGAATATAGTATGAATAAATGGATTAGACTATAAACACTAGAATAAGACTCGAATGAAGCATTAATCCTAAAGTACGTTTGGATAAATGGAGTACTTTATATAGATCGGAATATACCAACTTTTAGTACTAAAGAGAGATTAATTCAGTACTGTATATTTAACTCTATAATCCTCTACAGCTTTTAGTACTAAAGAGAGATTAATTTAGTAGTGTATGTTTAACTCTATAATCCACTACAGCTTTTAGTACTAAAGAGAGATTAATTTAGTACTGTATGTTTAACTGTATAATCCTCTACAGCTTTTAGTACTAAAGAGAGATTAATTCAGTACTGTATATTTAACTCTATAATCCTCTACAGCTTTTAGTACTAAAGAGAGATTAATTTAGTAGTGTATGCTTAACTATATAATCCTCTACAGCTTTTAGTACTAAAGAGAGATTAATTTAGTAGTGTATGCTTAACTATATAATCCTCTACAGCTTTTAGTACTAAAGAGAGGTTAATTTAGTGTATGTTTAACTCTATAATCCTCTACAGCTTTTAGTACTAAAGAGAGATTAATTTAGTAGTGTATATTTAATTCTATAATCCTCTACGTTAGAACAGGTCTTTAATTGAGCTAAAAGAAAATATTTTGGTTTGAATTTCGCGTACAGCTACTCGAGAGCTATCAGCGCTAGCCGTTCCTAATATAGCAGTGATAGGCTAGAAGGAAAGAAGCTAGTCAACACTACCCACCGCCAACGTTTGAGCTACTCTTTTACCAACGAACACTGGGATTGATCGTCACATTATAGTGCCTCCACGGCTGAAAGAGCGAGCATGTTCTGTGTGAGATTCAAACCCTAGACCTACAGATTGCGAGTCGAGCGCCCTAACTGTCAGGCCACTCCACGCCAAAAGATATGTTAACTGGCTCCGAAAATTAATAGAGTTACATCGAAAGTATACGGTTGAGTACTATGCATTAAATAGATTAGACTTTTGGATTTGATTAGTGAATAAAAAAATTATAAACAGAAGCCTGGCATTAGCTACTAATAAAATCGTTCAACCGGTATTCGGTATGCACTGTATCTTATGATTTGAATTATGCACGTATATGTGTGTGTCAATAAACATATTCTTTCTAACGCTAATAAAAATTCCCTTACCAGGATATAGGTAAATGTATGGGTTATTCATGTATACGCATTACTTTGTTATAATATTTGACATCTGTATATGTGCATGTAAGGTGAAACACTGGAGGTTTGTGTTCAGTTCATACTATAGTTATGCATCAGAGATCCATGCAACAGTGGAGTTTAATATTCTTCTATGTACATACAGTAGATCCCAAGACTAGTATATAAAGTATGGTTTGGTTGTTCCTTTGTTTTGCATATTCGTGTAAACTACACACAGGCTGTTTGCGCTAGCCATCCCTAATTTTGAGCTGATAGCCTAGAGCTAAAGCAGCTAGTCAGCAGCACCAATAGCTTAGTTTTGGGCTACACCAACTGAATTGTATGATTTGACCGTCACTCTTATAAGACACTCTCGGAAACAAAATGAGAAACACGACTTTGTGGCATTCAGATACCAATCATGAGTCCTCAATCCGGCATGCTAACCATTTAGCCAAGCGCAGCCCACGAAATATGGCAAAATATAAGAGGTTTATGTTTATGCTATATGGTATGAAATTTGATGTTTAGGCATATCTAGTAAATTTAATTAATGAATGCACGTCTATGTACTGTATTCACGATATCTATGGTATACACATGTAATATATCAAGTATATTAAGCGCCAAAGCACGTGCATCTGGTTTCAATATTCGAAAGTCTATTTACGTGCAATAATTTTCAACATTAAATAGGAGTCGATAGGTCCCCTGGATTTCGCACCTAGCAAATTTGGTTGGAATCCGTGCGGCACCACAAAAATATTGCCTGCATATTAGGTTTGAGTGCGTTATAAGAGCCTTTGGTATGAGTAGTAGAATGATGCTGATTGGCTGCGTTTAATTTGGTTGATACTTGAAAATTAGGCGGCAGATAACCTTAATAGCTTTGTCATGAATGCAAAATACAAATACGTTCAAATATTAAAAGTCTTTGTATATGCATTACTTCTCGAAGTTACTGGTCAGAGTGTATGTAGTTGCTACCAGGATTATATCACAGTGTGAATGCAGTAAATCGCAATGTTAGGATTCCATATGCAGTTAATTACAAAACTGGAGGTTATATATATATATAGTAATTACAGAATAACAGGGGCCCGTGTATGTCAGTAGTTCTTAATATTAGAGTTCCGTGTATATGTAGCAAGTTTACAATAACAGGGGCCTTTGTATGGCAGTAGTTCCTAATATTAGAGCTCCAGGTTTTTGTAGTAAGTTCACAATAAAAGGGGTCCGTGTATGT
>NW_013678802.1:7950-9494 GCF_000517525.1 Limulus polyphemus | reverse complement strand
CAGTCACATATTACCAACCTTATTCAAGTTGTAGAATGCAATCAAACTAGTATAATCGCATCGACTTTATTTTTCTCATCTTTCAGTTTTGCAACAGTACATAAAAATATTCCACAGCTTTCCACATTATATATATAGTATAATAGTTCCTTATTTTTTTAGCTGTAATTCACTTTTGATACTACGTGCAGGAATTTTATCAAACTTAAGTCAGTTTTCTATCGACCCTGTATCTTCTGATACTGCCTTTGACCCTCGATAAGCACGTATTGATCATCTTTCACTTTAAACAAGGCGCTATTCCAGGAAAGAATAATACCGCAAAAACGTGTAGTTGAAATGCACGTGTACCGACGAACATAACCATGACAATGTCTCCTTTTTTTTTTATCCCTAATTTGATATATATTTAAACAAATATTATCACTTATACTTCTTTATGGCAGAAATATAAAAGTAAATCCGAATGAGTGGAACGTGTTTAAAATGAGGTAAAAATTTACACGCGTGGTTTGTTTATTTGTAGTTAAATACAAAGTTACACGATAGGCTGACTATCTGTAGTGCACCCACCACGGATTCCGAAACCCGGTTTTTAGCGTTATAAGTTAGCAATTTTGCCTCTATGCTACTAGGGGGCGCACAAGCATGTATGGAATTATTTAATTATCTTTACTCATCACAAGTTTGATACACAGCAGAAGACATAATAACACCCAGTTTTGTTAGTCGCCTGAGTCTTGAAAACGTCAGTGGTGTCATACCCACAGACCCCCCCTCCCTCAAATGCTTTTTATACGTTGTTTTAATTATCCCAAATCCATGGATGAAGGTTTTGTTAAATATGTTTAAAATATTTGCCTGTATTCAAACTCATTAAGTTAAAGTAACAATGTTTGTATGATTATTATTATTAGTCCATCGCTAATAACAAAAGTACTTTTTTTACTGTGTCCACCCCCCCCCAAAAAAAAAAAAAAACAACAACAACAACAGCAAACAAAACAATGTAGGCCCATAAAGTTATTGTAAAACAAAGGCGTTTTTAATTATTATTGTTTCTAGCCTACTTTTGCTATTTGTCAAGTATGGATAGAGAGAGAGTCACATGAATTTAATCAAGCAGAGTGTTAATTCAACTTGCAATTTGTTTCTGGACGAAAATAATAATAATATATATATATATATATATATATAGAGAGAGAGAGAGAGAGCATTTATAAATAATTCGATAGATGGCGCCCACTCTATCAGATTACCGTATTTTTCGGTGTATAAGACGCACTTTTTTACCCCAAAATTTGATGTCAAAATCTGCTTGTGTCCTATACACCGAAGGTATGAATAATATATACATACGATATACACAAGCCATGTGTAAATATATTTAAATAGCCATGCATAGTTTAGTTCAATTGAATGTGTTATTTATAACAATAGTAGCTTTTTTTTCTTTTAAAAAATAACTATTTATAATGCTCCCTAAATAATACAAAAATAAATTACAGTGAAAGCAATGAAGAATTTGTAGGCTTTGAACCAAA
>NW_013678802.1:3445-7929 GCF_000517525.1 Limulus polyphemus | reverse complement strand
CTAAATAACAGTAAACCTTTTTTGATTTACGGTATTTTCTTATTTTGATGTTTTGAGCTCTTTAGAACAATATATACTAATTTTTAAAGTATCAAATTGAATTTTTGTTCTATAAAAATCTTTCAAATGCGACTGTAGCTTTTTTTCCGCAAAACTTTGTCTTCAAAATAAGGGTGCGTCTTATATTCCGAAAAATACGTTACATCTTATAACAGAAACTATTGTGCATTTCGATTTTCTTTTGCTTTTGTTTCTGGTTTTTGTTTTATACAATTTAACAGTATAAATTTATCCTATATTTGAACGAAGAATTTCTTTTAATTTAATTTTTATTTAATCACCCAGCAAGCTTTCCTTGACGATCCAAAATACAATTCATCATCTATATTTTAAATCAATGTTTAAACTTTTCAAACAATTCGTTTTCGTTCCTTTGGATCACCCCCACCCCCAAACACACACAATGTTTTGAAGTACGAGCATCATGAAAACATGCGATTTATGCGTTTTACTTTCGTGCACTAAAGTTAATGCCTTATGTTTCTTATTATTACTATTTTTTTTACTTCTAGTCTGTAAACATCTGCATTAACTGTGAAATATTACGTAATTCAAAATATGCAAATCAACGTGAAAGAATAAATAAACAGCAACACTTGTTATTTTATTTGTTTCGTTGACTTCAAAATAAAATTAAGATATTCTCTGAATAGCAGGTTATCTTTAGTTTATTGATACATGACTCTTTTCACTCCTTTTCCGAAATAATCCGGTTGTACCAACTGATGAAACCCAGACCAATAAAATAGTAAAAACTGGTTAGGTCGACACATTGTAACCATATGCAAAGACCGTCGTACTATTAGGGCTCCCAAAGAGGTGAATTCGTTGTTTCACTTTTAGAAGTGTGACTATTTTTAATTTATTTTTGTAGTTTCGTAACTCATGCATAATGAAATCAAATATCAATTTCCTCTTCCAAAAGGAAGAGATTGAAATAAATAAACCAACAAGAAATTGTTATAAAATTAAACCCACAGAATATAATACCTGAATAAAACAAAATGCACAGAGAATGAGGGGATTTTATGGAAATCAATAAACAGGACCAGTTCAGAAGGACAAAAGTCCATAATTAAGACGAAAGAGTACAAGAATGAAATGAAAACAAGGAATAGGGGATGAATGCTAGACAAAACTGAAGCAAACAACAAAAGGGGAACAAATTAGAAAAAAAAAGATGTTTCTGTTGAAGTTAAACTTCTGGAAGAAACGTAATGTTAATGAAATATGAAGTTTAAAGAGGAAAATATATCCGCAGCGCCAATATGGATATGTAGGTCAAGAAAATTCGTGGTTAATTGTGAAACAGATTTACTTGTATGGTATTGCCAGTTGAGAAGGGCTTGGTTATATAGTCATGGGAGGACTATATTTGGGATAAACGACCGTGGCGACCTCTAAGATGCAGTTTGAGGAGCTCCTCACTGAAAATAATATTTGCCCTGTCAGTAATTATGTCTAAAGTTTGCTAGAAACCTTTGACTCTTGGGTATGTTGTATATACATTTTTCCATATTGTCGCAAAGGAGAATGCATCTCATTTTGGTGTATAAAAGAAAAACTAATAATGATCAATGAGAAATAATTATATTTCATTTATACTTATGTATGGAAGTACTAGAATAATAGTAAATCGAAAAACAACGATTTATAAAGATAATTAAGTGGTTTTATTGTAGGAACATACTATAAGTTTCGACAGAACATACGTAAAAAGACAGACCACTATCCTTATGGTCAAAAGAAAAGAAGAATATGTAATAATATGTCAACCACACTATATACTATAATAATTGATATCTCAGTCATAAAAAAACAACACAAAAACTCAACTAATGACCTCTGGAAGTGAGAGAAAAGCTTCGTCGGCAACAAACGAAATTCGCAGTTGAAATGCTGTTATAATCCCGTTAATGGAACCCTGTACAGGGCCACAGAGGAAATATTTCGTACAAATGACGAACAGTCTTATTGTGGTGTAATCGAAGCTGTAATGTTTAACTTCTAACCCGCTTTATACACAAAAAAAGGTGTTTGGCTGATTGTTCTGTTTTTAAGCGCAACGCTACTGAACGGGCCTATTTGCGCTGTGTCCTCAGCGGTGAATCGAACCCTGGGTTTTTATTTTATAAACTCTTAAGATTATATGGTGTTTTGAAGTTGAGAAAAATACACAGTTACGACTTTGGCTATAAAGTACGACAAATACGTGATAAACGAACTATTTTTTAACAGGTAAGCTGGCTTTATATAAAGAAACACATTGTGTCCAACTTACTAAATATAACGATGGGAATAAACAACAACTAAACTATGGTTAAATATATTATTGATATATATACAACACAGAAAGTTTTGGCAAGTTAACTCGCTACACCGACTGACTATTTCGGTAACTAACACGCACGCACACATTAAAGTATCATTAATGGTTTCAAAAAATGTAGCTTATCCAATGCGATGAATGTTATGTTTGAAGTTATGCACAAAGCTACACAATGGGCTATCTGTGCTCTGCCCTTCACGAGTATCGAAACCCGGTTTCTAGCGTTGTAAGTCCGCAGACATACCGCTGTGCCACTAGAGGGCCATGTTGTGGGAATCAGAAGAGGATGAAGCAAAGGTTCAAAGAAGCAAATCCTATGAATCCGATGGTAACAACAATTCTAGCGACGACAAAGATATATGTGCAGATGAAAGATTAGCTTAGTGTATTACCACGTAGAAACTTTTCAATAATGTTTTTTAAAATTGACACGCAAAAAAGTTCAATGAAACATTTCCAAAAATGTTTAATATATATTGATAGTTGTTTACTGTATTTAAAAAATGTTCAATACATTTTGTACAACTGATGGTTAAAAAAACAAATTTTCTCCAATTTAACCTTTCAAAATTGGGTGTGCATTCTCTTCAAGGGCGCATTATATTCGGACAAATACGATATACAAAGATCATGTGTATGGCAGTACTTGCGAGTGGTTTCACATCAAAATGTTGCTGCATCCAGAACCAATTTCTAATCAATGAGTTCAGTAAAATTGCCAGGTATATTAAGTTGTACCACATATCTGACTGTATAATAGTGTACAATTCACTGGTTTAGTTGCACGAGCACGCTGAGAGAGTCGATCCTCTGACTGCATGTACATATAAAAGAGCCTGAGAATCGTACTGGGAATCCAATGGTCTGGAGTTCGAGAAGCAGTAATACCAAATGGGTTTCATACTTTTAGTTGTGAGTGTGTTATAAAAGTGACAGTCACCTCCACCATTATTTTGAGGAGACTCGCTTTAGGCAACAAGTGCTGCTGACTGGTTGCTTGCCCGCTGATCTGCTGTTCAAAACGAGGAACGGTTACGACTGATTCATGGGGGTGGTCTCTGACCTGACCGTTTAGCACATTTTGTGCATAAAGGTGAACACCCAACTCAAACAATTAAGTCGTGTGATAGGACAATTCTAAAAACTCAAATTACCTGGCTACCACAGTTGCATAATAGATAGTAACGTTGACTGTATACACATAAGTACATAAAACTAAGCTCCATAATCTGTTACAAACTGGAATTCGTACAGTCTCAAGGGTGGCTCAGCACATGTAGAAATATTATTTCTAAAACTTCCTGACACCACACAGAGATTAACTTTCAGAAATAATTTTATTTATTGCAAATAAATGTGACTACACAACGTTGCGTATGCTCGAGACTTTTTCAAAGAGCGAATTTCATTGAAAATGGCAATTATTTAAAACTAGCCTTGTCTGACCCATCAAGAAATGACGGGATGGAGTTTTGGATCCATCGGGATCCTCGCCATTCCTTCAGCGAGCTTTGTTTACTAAAATTCCCTCTTCATCATAAAAGAAAAATTATGACACATGGCCCGGCAATCTGCGGGTCGCGGTTCCGAATCCCCGTCCCACCAAACATGCTCGCCCTTTCAACCGTGAGGGTGTTATAAGTAACGGTCAATCCCACTATTCGTTGGTAAAAGAGTAGCCCAAGAGTTGGCGGTGGGTGGTGATGACTAGCAGCCTTCCCTCTAGTACTACACTGCTAAATTAGGGACGGCTAGCGCAGATAGCCCTTGTGTAGCTTTGAGCAAAATTCAAAACAAACAAACAATCACACATTGAGAAAATAAAAAAAATTCAACTACACTTTCAAAAAATTCAGTAAGAACGATGCAACCTAAATTAAAAATGACTCATAATATGAGTGTTAAACACATACACACACAAATGGCAACTGGCTTTTATATTCATGGTTTAATAGAACGTAATTGCTATAACAAAACAAATAAAAGCTATTTCAGAAAAACATTTGATACTTACTTGCTGAAATTACTGCAAGAAACAGCAAAACTTGATAACTGATACACTACGAAATTCACCAAATGAAAAATCTTTCTCACT
>NW_013678802.1:0-2498 GCF_000517525.1 Limulus polyphemus | reverse complement strand
TGCTTTCACTGTAATTTATTTTTTTACTATTTAGGGAGCATTATAAATAGTTATGTTTTTAAAAGAAAAAAAAATACTACTGTTATAAATAACACATTCAATTGAACTGAACTATGCGTGTCTATTTATATATATTTACACATGGTTTGTGTATATCGTATATATACATATATATTATTCATACCTTCGGTGTATAGGACGCAAGCAGATTTTGGCATCAAAAAAGTACCTCTTATGCACCGAAAAATACGGTAAATGCCACATTCAATGGCATGTTTGTTTCTACTTAATGCTTCACAAACCAAAACAACTTATGAAAATTACATGACAGTGTCAAATTCATTTTCGATGATCAACGCAGTTGGCAAAAGTATTTTAATGTAACCATGGTTTACATATCACCCACTGTACGTTACATTAGCTTGTATGTTGTTTAATAATAAACATGTTAAAGTTGTTGCGCTTACGTTGCCATCTTTTGACGAAATACGGAAATAGATTTTGAACGAAGTGTGATGTAAAATTACTCATGCTAGAAATTTTCATAAAAGTGACCAGGAAAACGGCGCTAACTCGGTAACCTGTGGCCCGATTTTAACGAAATTTGTTTGATTCTGTTTCTATTCTATTCATATTTTTATTCTCATATTGTGCGCCGTTTTTGCTGTATTTAATTACAGACAAGTAGTATATAAATAGTAATAAGAAACTCTAGGCAGTAGGATTGTTTGTTTGTTTTTGAATTTCGCGCAAAGCTACACGAGGGCTATCTGCGCTAGCCGTCCCTAATTTAGCAGTGTAAGACTAGAGGGAAGGCAGCTAGTCATCACCACTCACCAACTCTTGGGCTACTCTTTTACCAACGAATAGTGGGATCGACCGTCACATTATAACGCCCCCACGGCTTAAAGGGCGAGCATGTATGGTGAGACGGGGATTCGAACCCACGATCCTCAGATTGCGAGTCGAGCGCCTTATCCACCTGGCCATGCCGGGCCAGGCAGTAGGAATCCAAGGCCTGACTAACATAATCTTTTCACCCAAACCTTGACTCGTAAAGTCCTAGTAGAAATTGTTGAAGTCGACCCGATTTATCTATATCATGAAGTTGTCTTACTGAAGTGGCTCTGGGTAAGTGGAAGATTTCACAAATCCATTGATATTTTACACGCGTCTGAACGTATTTTTCTAATTACTTAATTATTTAACAATTACAGTTTAAATGCCGAAATAACATAAAGCACCCAAAACTAATAAGCTTAACGTTTATATTAAAAATTCTATCACAAAGTTTTAATCTAAAAATTAATTTCAAGTATCATCATTAGTTAAGACTAATAGCAATATATTTGGGAGAAAGAAAGAAAGAAAATATGTTTTATCCAAAAAAAGTAATAATAAAACTGAAAAACTTCGGAAAAACCTAATAAACATGTAGGAATTACACTTAAATGTTTTAAAACTCACCAAGAACTTTGAAATGTCTTACGGTAGTTAAGTATATACACAAAGTAAAAGGTAAAACGATCTAGAACAGTGGAATTCAAGCCAGCCCTTGTGAACGTTCAAAGTATTATATACCTACTTAATACAACAAAATCAGGTCATAGTTTTGTTGCTAAGCGACACAGACTGCCGGAGTGTTATCGAGAGACAACTGGCTTAATATATATATTGTGATATCTATTAATTTATTAAGTGGGGGTCCTCATCAGGTATCTAATGTCTTGGGAGGGCCCTCAAGCTAAAACCTTTCAGATCACCTAATCTACAAGAAATGTGATTATACAGATAAATAATTTGCATAAAACAATTATTAAAAGGGTGACTGGACATCGTGACTATTCCTGAACATGCTACAAACACTGTGTTACCTGGCATCGTAATATTTAGTATACCAGAACAAGTTACAAAATGTATCATAGAAACGCACAGTTTAAGGCTGAATTCATGAACAGTGTATAAGAACGATATAGGAGCTGATCACTGGATGTTTATCGATTACAAACTATTAATACCACAAGGGTAGACCTACAGTACTCCGCCTAGACTAAATGACGCACGCGTTAGCCGTTGTGGGTTAACCATGGTAACGAACTATCTTATCATCCTATCTTTCTTACATAACCGTATATATATATATATATATCACGCTTAAAGGACGGTGTATTACATTAGACAGTTTATATAAATATACTTAACTGAAAGTACGGTGTATTACATTAGACAGTTTATATAAATATACGTAACTGGAAGTACAGTGTGTTACATTAGACAGTTTATATAAATATACTTAACTGAAAGTACGGTGTATTACATTAGACAGTTTATATAAATATACGTACCTGGAAGTACAGTGTGTTACATTAGACAGTTTATATAAATATACTTAACTGAAAGTACGGTGTATTACATTAGACAGTTTATATAAATATACTTAACTGAAAGTACGGTGTATTACATTAGACAGTTTATATAAATATACTTAACTGAAAGTA
>NW_013678801.1:5696-9077 GCF_000517525.1 Limulus polyphemus | reverse complement strand
CTACAGTATATTTCACTGATCTTACAATATTGTTTGTTATTTAACTTAGAATGCTGCTACTTTCTGTTTTATAAACTGTGTCCTACAGTATATTTCACTGATCTTACAATATTGTTTGTTATTTAACTTAGAATGCTGCTACTTTCTGTTTTATAAACTGTGTCCTACAGTATATTTCACTGATCTTACAATATTGTTTGTTATTTAACTTGGAATGCTGCTACTTTCTGTTTTATAAACTGTGTCCTACAGTATATTTCACTGATCTTACAATATTGTTTGTTATTTAACTTGGAATGCTGCTACTTTCTGTTTTATAAACTGTGTCCTACAGTATATTTCACTGATCTTACAATATTGTTTGTTATTTAACTTGGAATGCTGCTACTTTCTGTTTTAGAAACTGTGTACTACAGTTTAGACCTCCTCTTGAGGAAGTAAGAGCCAAGTATTATGTCCAGCTCAAGAAGTTTATGTCCATTCCTATGTTGTTTAAAGGTGTTAATGATGTTGTGGAAAACCTAATATTTCCCATTATTGTGGATCGGAATGCAAACCTTTTTATAACTGTGTATAAAAAGGCAGAGGACTTGTTTCAGCGAGTTAACAATGTAAAAGAAAGATTCAAAGTAAGTAATTTAATGAAACATTCAGTAAATTGACAAATGTTTAAACTAGTAATGTTACTGTGTCTTATATTAATTTGACAAGTTATTAAATTAATTATTGCTACTCTGTATTGTATTCATTCCAAAAATTTTAAAATCAGTTTTTCACTCTATATGGTATTGAGTTCAGATACAATTTAAACAATATTATTCTTACTCCATCTTTTATTAAACTTACAAATTTTAAAAATCAGTACGGTTACTTTATTATGTACCAGATTCACAAACTTAAAAATTACCATTGTTATTCTATCATCTATTAAATTCACAAGTTCAAAAGTCAGTTTTGTTACTCTATATTTTATTAAATTCACAAGTTCAAAAGTCAGTTTTGTTACTCTATATTTTCTTAATTTCACAAGTTCAAAAGTCAGTTTGGTTACTTTATATTTTATTAAATTCACAAGTTCAAAAGTCAGTTTTGTTACTCTATATTTTATTAAATTCACAAATTTAAAAGTCAGTTTTGTTACTCTATATTTTATTAAATTCACAAATTTAAAAGTCAGTTTTGTTACTCTATATTTTATTAAATTCACAAGTTCAAAAGTCAGTTTGTTACTCTATATTTTCTTAATTTCACAAGTTTAAAAGTCAGTTTGGTTACTTTATATTTTATTAAATTCACAAGTTCAAAAGTCAGTTTTGTTACTCTATATTTTATTAAATTCACAAATTTAAAAGTCAGTTTTGTTACTCTATATTTTCTTAAATTCACAAGTTCAAAAGTCAGTCTTGTTACTCTATATTTTCTTAAATTCACAAATTTAAAAGTCAGTTTGTTACTCTATATTTTCTTAAATTCACAAATTTAAAAGTCAGTTTTGTTGTTTTATATTCTATTGAGTTCACAAATGAGAAGTAAGTTTTATTACAATACCATGTATTAACTTCACAAATTTAAAAACCAGTATTATTATTCTTTATTGTTATTTTTCTGTAAATTAAACGTCTGAGCTGAAAAGACACATTCTTCCCCAGTGTCACCAATAATATTAAAGTTTTTTGTTTATGGGAAATGCTTTTAAAGGAAACAAGTTATAATAGATAGCTAATTATGATACAATGAAAAAAATCAGTCTTTATACTGTTTTATTGTAGGATAACTTGGTTCTTTCTTTTATAAAGTGCCATACTTAGTAAGTTCATCTGTCATTAGCATAGTGTTAATTTTTATTATTTAAAACTCTTATAACTACTTAGAAATAGTAAAATTATATATGTACATATAAATCAAATATGTATAAGAAATGTTTTTGTTTTAATAATAGGAGTATGCAAATTTTTAATTGTTCACAACTGAAAATGAATGAACCTTTCTTGTAAGAGTGTTGATTAGTTTCTCAAACTCCAACTGATTAGCTTTAAATGTCATATAGCTCTTAATGTTAAAATTTTAGTATTCACGTATCTTTGTGTGGAACTAATATAAAGAACAATGTGTTTTCCAGAACTGGGTGGTGCTAGGATCAGTGAATTTAGAAGAATTTGTTATTGAACACTGTAAAACTCCAGATGATTGGAAGAATAATTTCAAGGCAATTAAAGCCAAGAGTCAAGAATTCAGTCGTTTTACAGTGTAAGTGAATTTAATTATTATACATTTCAGTTCTCTAAGTAAAATAACTCTAATTTTTATACAATTCTGTTATTTTACAGTGCAAGTTAAACAGATAAAAGCTTTAGAAAAAATCGTTGATTTTATGGTTAACTCAGGTAAAAGAAATATACTGTTTCCTATATCTTTTAAGATGTAAAATGCTGATACACAAATCTTTGTGAGCAAATCTGCTGATTACGTGAAATATCACCTAAAGTATGTGGTTAACTGGATGTTAACGTCAGTACATCTGCTGCTTACCTGAGACATCAACTAAAGTACGTGGTTAACTGGATGCTAATGTCAGTACATCTGCTGCTTACCTGAAACATCAAGTAAAGTATGTGGTTAACTGGATGTTAATGTCAGTACATCTGCTGCTTACCTGAAACATCAAGTAAAGTATGTGGTTAACTGGATGTTAATGTCAGTACATCTGCTGCTTACCTGAGACATCAACTAAAGTATGTGGTTAACTGGATGTTAATGTCAGTACATCTGCTGCTTACCTGAAACATCAAGTAAAGTATGAGGTTAACTGGATGTTAATGTCAGTACATCTGCTAATTACGTGAGACATCAACTAAACTATGTGGTTAACTGGATGTCAGTACGTCTGCTGATTACATGAGATATCATCTAAAGTATAGTTGTTATGTTCAATATATCATTTTGTTGTAAGTTAGTAGGCAAATTTAATACAACTGCTGTAAAATGTCATTGTAATAGCCACAAGTTTAAAAAAATCATTTGAGGAATAAGGTACTGTAAAACAAATAAGCTGTTTAGAAGTTATTCTCAAACAATTAAACTGTTTAGAAAGTACTGCTCAAACAACTAAACTGTTGAGTGCTAACACTATTTTTGAAAGAAATGGTTACAAAAGTTGTCATTTTCAAAGGTTAGAGTTGCAGATAACTGTTTAATGTTTACTGAGGTTAGAGTTGCAGAGGACTGTTTCATGTTTACTAAGGTTAGAGTTGCAGAGGACTGTTTCACATTTACTAAGGTTAGAGTTGCAGAGGACTGTTTCACATTTACTAAGGTTAGAGTTGCAGAGGACTGTTTCATGTTTACTAAGGTTAGAGTTGCAGAGGACTGTTTCATGTTTAC
>NW_013678801.1:0-5152 GCF_000517525.1 Limulus polyphemus | reverse complement strand
GTTACTGTAAGTTCAAAACAACCAACTTAATGTTAACTACACACAGTTACTGTAAGTTCAAAACAACGAACTTAATGTTAACTACACACAGTTACTTTATGTTCAAAACAACCAAAGAAGTTGAACACCAACTCTGTATTTGTCAATCTCTTTCTGAAGTCGAAGTGTTACAGTGGTTGGCTCCCCAGCTGGTCCTCCAGACTTTAATTTTTCATACCAGTCTCCAAGAAAACTTTCAAATGTGTGAACTTTGTTTCTGAAATACAAATAATCCCTTCAATATCCCTGTTCTAGAGAAAACTCTCACAAGTATGAATATTTGTTTTTGGAATATATGCCTTCCACTTCTTAACCCATACTGAAAGAAAAAACAACCTTGTTTCTGAAATACAATGTTTCCAATTAATACACTTTCAATGTTATTGTTCTTTCCAAAACACAAGCTTTAAACAATTACAATGAACATCAAAAAGTGTTAACTTTGACAGGCTTGTTTACAAAACATCAGTCTTAAACTTTATCCACTTCGCAAGAAAATGTTTGAATTAAATGTATTAAAAAAACTACAATGTCAACAGTCAAACATCTACTAGTGAAACACTATTGTAACAGAGATAAAAAACTACAATGTCAACAGTCAAACATCTACTAGTGAAACTTTGTTGTCACAGAGATAAAAAAGAACAATGTCAACAATCAAACATCTACAAGTGAAACACTACTGTCACAGAGATAAAAAACTACAATGTCAACAGTCAAACATCTACTAGTGAAACACTATTGTTACAGAGATAAAAAACTACAATGTCAACAGTCAAACATCTACTACTGAAACTATTGTCACAGAGATAAAAAAATTACAATGTCAACAGTCAAACATCTACTATTATTAAAGTTCTACTTCATACATTAGAAAGAGGATCAATGATAGAAGAAGTATACATATTTTCAGCTGTTATGGTTGATTCATTGGTGAAGATGTGATTTTCTTATTCTTGTGTTTACTAGAAAGGACAGAGAACACTTTGGTCTCCCAGAGTTTGACATGTCTGCTGTAGATGAGCTTGAAGAAGACCTTGTTAAACAAGAGGAGATTTGGTTCTTGTTTGAAGAGTTTAACAGTGGCTTACAAGATATGGCAAAGGAAGAATGGATTGTCTTCAGGTATATGCCATTCATTCTTCACTAATTTTATTTTATTTCCTTGGTATGTAGAAGGCAAAAAACAAAACATGCCATGTGCCTGATAGACAGTCATTCTTCTTAGACGTTCAGGTGTATTACCTAGTATAAACTGTTAAGTTATTAATGTTTTGAATTTAGTAGCATCAATTTTGATGTAATTTTTAATGCTTTAAAAGGCCTCTTTTCATTTATACTGTAAAAATTGTTTAATCTTGCTCATAATTCTAGTTCTCTCATTTAACAAGGAAGATTTGTTTAAGTTCATCCATTGTTGGGAAGATTACTGATTTTTTATTTACTGACAATTAACAAGCAGAAATTTTCCTGCTTACTTTTTGTTAACAATACTGAAAATAATGTCTGAATTTAACCATATCCAGCCCAATGAGCTCTTTCAGGTCATACCTGAAGAAGACAGACAAGTGTTCTGTAGTATGTTCCCCCCAAAATAAAACATGTCAGTATGCTTATAAATCATTGTTTACCAATTTATTATTATATTAGCATAATTTGCTTCCTTACAGAAGTAGATAGTATTCAGTAAGTTTGTTCTAAGTTTCGTACAAGTTGATTAAAAGAATCAAGAGATACTAGTGACAGCTTTGTCTGTGACAATAGTGTTTCAGTAGTAGATGTTTGACTGTTGACATTGTAGTTTTTTTATCTCTGTGACAGTAGTGTTTCAGTAGTAGATGTTTGACTGTTGACATTGTAGTTTTTTATCTCTGTTACAATATTGTTTCAGTAGTAGATGTTTGACTGTTGACATTGTAGTTTTTATCTCTGTTACAATATTGTTTCAGTAGTAGATGTTTGACTGTTGACATTGTAATTTTTTATCTCTGTAACAATAGTGTTTCAATAGTAGATGTTTGACTGTTGACATTGTAATTTTTTTTTATCTCTGTGACAATAGTTTCAGTAAGAGATGTTTGACTGTTGACATTGTAGTTTTTATCTCTGTGACAATAGTGTTTCACTAGTAGATGTTTGACTGTTGACATTGTAGTTTTTATCTCTGTGACAATAGTGTTTCACTAGTAGATGTTTGACTGTTGACATTGTAGTTTTTTATCTCTGTTACAATATTGTTTCAGAAATTTAGAATTATTTTACACTTACAACACTAACTCACCATTACATAATTGTAACTAAAATATCATCATGACACAGAAAACTTTGAAAGTGTAGAAAGATTCAAGAATTAATTAAAAACATATGAATTATGATTTCAGGTAAAAATGATACACATTAAAACAGTAAAACCTAGTAAGAGGTAGTTTTCAAAATAATACAAGCCCTATATGGCAAAATATGTAACGAAACCAGCTACTATGAATGAGTATAATACACTGCTTTTAATGCTACTAATAAATATAAAAACAGAATAGTATAGTAAAAAGAGAACACCAAAGAACATTTAAAAACATTTCACAGATAACAACGTACATTATTACAGCCACACCTACAGTTTCTCTATATACAAAAACCCAGATCATTAAAAGATTTAGAATATTTCAACTTGTAAAATATATTAAAAACTAAACATGAACTATTAAAACATTACAGCATATTCCTGTTGTTTAAGACTAATTAGACAGCTACATTATTATTATTTTTTATATTTAGAAACTAATTACACTTGACTTGACTTTTTTTTTACCATAGGTTACTTCAATCTCTTCAACAATAAAAAATGTTTCAAAAGAATCGTTTCACCAAGTAATGTTGTTTTTATATAAAATAATCCTGAATTTTCCTGCCTCCAACTATGTCTTTTATAGGTTCACAATAAATTAAATCTTTTCTACATTTTCCATATATCTGACTTGATATATTAATACTTTTTATTCCTTCACTTCACACCCACAGGTATTCCCTGACAGCATCTTTATGGCTGTTGTAGCAACATTTGTTTGGATATTGTTATTCATTTGAATGACTTCAACTCAGTGTAGTACTACTGATATTGATAGTTCTCTTCCTATGGGAATGAGTTAATCTTGACTTCAACTCAGTGTCGGACTACTGATATTGATAGCTCTCTTCCTGTGAGAATGAGTTCATCTTGACTTGAACTCATTGTAGGACTACTGACATTGATAGTTTTAATCCTGTGAGAATGAGTTCATTTTGACAAGTAATGTGTTGTGAAGGTTTTTCTTTTTCTTTTCCTGGTGTTTCTATTTCTTTACATCATGAACATCAGCTGGGACATATATTTTTCAGTGCTCCCCCCCCCCCCCCCTTACACTGCGACTGGGACAAATGTTTCCCATTGTTGACGCTCTTTACGCCTTTCTCTGCTGGGTCTAGGCTCATCATCACTGGATGGAGAGCTAGCATCTTCATGTCTCATTGCCTCTTCATCATCACGCATCACTTGACTCACTTTCACTATCTTCTAAACTATCTGAGTCAAGAGCACCAAGCTTATTTAAATAGTAGTTAGGGTTACTAATCGGCACTCTACTGATGTGAGCATGGTCGGCATGCAGTTGTTGGACATTACACTTGGACATCTTGTTGGTTACCGAGTGTAAAACATTGAGGTAAACCATATATCAACATTAGGTGGGATGACAATAAATACTTTACAACTCATTTTACTCCCATACGTCAATGAAACACTTAGACATCTTGTTGGTTACCGAGTGTAAAACATTGAGGTAAACCATATATCAACATTAGGTGGGATGACAATAAATACTTTACAACTCATTTTACTCCCATACGTCACGGGAGGTAATTTTGAATGACAATGGGAAACATTTCTCCTAGTCACAGTGTGAGGGTGTGGGAGTACTGGAAAATATACGTCCCAGTGAAAGGGTTAAGACTGGTGTGAGGTGTAATTTTAAAGAGTTTCACAAATGTTTTTTATAGTTGTTTGCAAGGAAAGTTTAGTTATTAAGGAAGTTTTCAATGAAGCTATGTGAAGATAACCTTTATTTTTTTAAAAGCTTTTATCACAATATTACGGTAGAATCATAAAGTTTAATAAACTAATTGATAAATCCAGTTTTGGTTTACAGGTGGAAATGCTCAAGGCTAATGCTTTATCAGAGCTTCAGAACTTCTACAAACATATGGACAGGTTCTCTGCTCGTTGGAACCAACTTAAGCCCCGGGATGAGTTCTTGGAAGGAGACACCAGCCAAGTTGATCGTGCTATTGATGTAATCAAGGAGATGAGAGTTGAGTTCAATGCCTTGTTGGAAACAAAACAAAAGCTTTTGTAAGGATGCAAACTGTCCAAATGAATTTATAAGTAGAATAAGATGGAAGATACCCCTTAAATTCTGTACGAATAAAATTAATATAATTTGTTAATTACCCAAGGGAATGATGTAAACACGATTGAAACCTAGAACCATACTAATAATATTTTGGTATTGAGGGTAGAGCAGTTAAATTAAGTAATTTTTCTATTCATTACAAAGAGAAAACTTTAGAAAAATAAAATTGTAAAAGTTTATGTTACCTATGAAGTATATCCTAACAACCTGATGTATCAGGTCAATACTTATTAGACTGATGAATTTTATTTCAACATCGGTAAACTGAAAAATGAACCTAGAACTTTATTAAGAGATTAAACAAAATAAACATTTCATGCAGTTTGATACTTGTTTTTCTCTGAAAGTCTAATTAATGATTTTATTGTGGTAAAAAAAGAAAGTAATCCATAAAAAAACAGGTATACTGTAATGAAAAACATAGATAATTGTCAGTTTACATTTAAATTCTTAGTTTTGAAAAATATTTGACTGAATGAATATGCAATAAAGATACTGTCAGGGAATACCTGTGGGTGTGAAGTGAAGGAATAATAAGTATAATATCAAGTCAGATATATGGAAAATGTAGAAAAGATTTAATTTATTGTGAACCTGTAAAAGACATAGTTGGAGGCAGGAAAATATTTGACTGAATGAATATGCTCCATAACATTATATTAGTTTCC
>NW_013678800.1:6283-8974 GCF_000517525.1 Limulus polyphemus | reverse complement strand
TTCCTTATTAACTCTTTTATTATTCATTTTTATATAATTAATTCCCCATCTCTTTGTTGAGACTACCTCTCAACTATGCTTGTGCTATTGTTCTACTCTTTGCTTCCTGATTTCTGATTTGTGGCTGTGCACGTCCACCATGGTTGCTTTCTTCAACGTTCTAAAGAAGGTTATTTAGTTAAACGTTAGGCCAACTACTCTTTCTTTTGAAATATTCCACGATCATATTATGATGTTGCATCAATAAAATATAATATTTGTCATTTAGAGCTTTATTTTAAAGATAGCTTGTTGTTATTTTACCTCATTTATTTTCATTGTACTGTTTGTGTGAGTCATTTATGTAATGTTCAATGTTGGTTAGGGGAATGGACAATGTTTGGTATTGACTAATGAAACAGTAACCCAGGAAACGCAGTGACCACTTGTCCCCAATTGTGTACATTGCCCACACGCAAAAATACATTTCATTGCGACAGTTTGTATTGGCACCAAACTAGAAACTAAAACTAAAGGAGATTTCCCCAGTTCTTCTTTCATTTTATCGGAGTTTACAATGTTACATCTATGTTAGAAAACACATGGCTATCTTGTTTATTCTGATCAGTTTTTACAAAGCTACATAGTTAAATATTTTTTCCCTCTTTTTATTAGCTATATTTTTGTGCGCCAGCAAATCCAAGGCCAAGCGGCTCATAGAATGGCTCCGAGAGTTTTGGTATTGTTTTTCAAGTACAAACTTTTAGCTCATAGCCCCCGTCATCTCTTGACTGATTTGAGATCTAATTACAGTTTTGGGCTCAGGTGGGCAAACCCTTTCGATTGATGTATTTGACCACGCCCAAGGTCTCATATATTAATTTATCCTAATTTTGCCTAAAATAATTCCAGCTTGAGGGTAGGCTGGTAGAGATCCTGATGAGTAATAAAATTGAATCTGGTAAATGCGCTCCCCAAGCTTGCAACGTAATATATTTTTAAATTAGTTTATAAGTGCTTTAAATATATTGCAGTTATTTCATTGCGTTATTACGAATAATAGTTTCTTTTATCACTTAAAATTGAAACTTTCCGACTTTTGATATGTTTCCAACGGGACTAGTTTTTATGAGGTCAGCTGATATTTTCCTAAAAACTATTACTTATCTACTACATAGGACTTCTGAATAAGAGATATTTGTAATTGTTTCTTCCAACGTTGTACAACTCTCCTGGAGTGTTCCTTTGGTTGTTAGGCGTGAAGCATGAGTATACGAGAAGAAACAGTACGACATAGACAAAGTATCAACAAACGAGTCTTATCAGAGTCTGTCAGGAATCTGTAAATCCAAATGTCATAGTTGGGATTTATAAATCCAATGCCTAGAATTTTGATGTGAGAGGAAACGTTTATTGGACGGGACCGAATTAAAACCGGTTCAGTGCCCAGATAATGTGCAGACTAGAGTTGTGATGAGATAATATTACCTGAAAAATACTGAAAATACACATGTATGGTGAGACATGGTATGCTGCAGTGGGAGTAAAACCTACACACTAGTTGGAGATGACTTTGTTAAAAAGCATCAAGTTTCATGTTGAACATTAAACATATTCACATATTAAATCTGAAAAACACATACGTACAAAACAGTCTTATATTTTATGTGTCATTTACATCAAAAGATGGCACTATAGAGATGTTAAACAGTGATGTGTATATGTATGTGTATGGAGAGGATACAGGAAACTTTTTTTCTACCTAGTTACACTACATGAAACCACACTTTGGAAGACTCTTAACATTATCAATGTTTTATACTCTCAGGAATGTCTGTATAACTGATAGTAATATGAACAAAACAGAATATTTTCCACAGACTCTGAAACATTTGAGAAGCAAACTTTCTCTACTGTTTAATTTCAATTCACTTGCACACCATGATTCATGATAAACAGTGATGTAATGTATCACCTACAAGGACTCTCTAGTTTGTTTATATCTAATTGAAACCCTACGTAAAGGGGGTATCAGCTGTGTGAATTGACCTCTGATTTTTAACATTATAAGATAATGGGTTTACTCTGTGAAGTTATGATCAAATGCGTCCCATTGTTTGTTCATTATTTCAATACCAGATTTCGAATATCAAGATCTTGTTCGTTTATCGTTGCTCATTTTCCCTTTTTACCTTTCAAATAATTAGTTATATTTTTAGCTTTGTTATAACTACCTCATTCTTTCTGAATTATGAATAGTTTATTTTTGTTTTGAGTTTTAAAATAATTACTTTATTTCTTGTTTGTTTCACAGTCTAAAAACGTAACACGAAAAAAAAAGCCCAACTCGTTTTTCATTACTCAAACATTCTTACATGAAAAATTAACAATAAACTTTCAGCCGTCTTTCTCTATAATCACATCCTATATTCACCGAAGCTGGATAAAGGCTGCTATTTATATATATATATATATATATTACAAAATCATTCCAGCAAATATTCATAACCTAAGAGTAGAACAAAGAGAGAATTATTTAATTTAATTAACTAAAAGAATATGGTACTGGAACCAACATATGTTTTAAGGCCCTCACTCTTTAAGAAGCGCCTAGTGATAAGTGTGCTAGACTATTCACGTCTCAATGCACACTATATGTTAAGCACTTCCAGCCATTAATAGCTCAATAGTGAATTGAGTTCGTTTGGCGTG
>NW_013678800.1:0-5847 GCF_000517525.1 Limulus polyphemus | reverse complement strand
AATAGCAGTTGCGTCTCCAAGTGGAAGAAGAGTGAAGGAATAGTAGAGAAGAATATCTCCTAATGCTACAGTCAGACAATGGAGAAAATTCAACACAATCGTTCTTCGTTTGGAGTTGAACTTAACATTTTTAAAGATAATCAAAGGTAAAAGAAGCAACATCCGAAATACCTGAGATAAACCCATAATGTCCACAAATGTCCTGTTTTTGGCAGATTGCACCAAAACACCTATTAAAGCTTCAAATAAACCTGATAACACTATCAGGACAATTCCATAACATTGTCGTCCACAATTCATTTGGTTGACACCTTAAAAAAAAAGAAGTAAAACATAGATCAATTCCTAAAAGTTAAGGTGCAAACACCGGAAACCGGCGAAATACTGAAAAAATATGTGTAAACTGAAAACCTTGATTCTATGAAAATACAATTATATTATTATTATGGAACATAGGGTTAATATATATGAATATTTTTTTGAAACTTGAAAATATACTGTGTAGAAAAATAATCAAAGTTGATAATGTAATTTTTTTATTTATAATTATACCAATTGCTGACAGACTATCAGATTTCTTTTGAAAACAGTAAATTAAAAGCATTTAGAAATAGTAAGCTATATATTACGATTAAACATTTTTATTAATATATAACCCTATTCAAGCGTTTAGTCTAAACTATATACTTGTTCAGAGGATTAACGACTGAAAACATCGTTAACAACGAGACACTGATGAAACAATGCTTTCTAGTCTATACAAATACGAATGTAAGAAAAGTATATCTACTTAGCCATACTCGTTTGGCCCGACATGGCCAGGTGGTTAGGGCGCTCGTCTCGCAATCTGAGGGTCGCGAGTTTGAATCCCTGTCACATCAAACATGCTCGCCCTTTCAGCCGCGGGGGCGTTATAATGTTTCGGTTAATCCCACTATTCGTTGGTAAAAGATTAGCCCAAGAGTTGGCGGTGGGTGGTGATGACTAGCTGCCTTCCTTCTAGTCTTCCACTGCTAAATTAGGGACGGCTATTGCAGATAGCCCTCGTGTAGCTTTGCGCGAAATTCAAAACAAACAAACAAACCATACTCGTTACAAGCTGATTTACATATTTTAGCTTGAGTAGGTAGCTTGTTCTAATCGGATAACAAGTGATTTGGTATTAGGTAACATAGGTTGACAATGTTAAATTATATTGTCCTAGTAATAGAATTTATTACTAACTATGTCATTCATCTAATATTGTACATCTTAAACACGGTGTTACAGAAGTTGATATCCAAGTAAGTGAATTTTAGTTAAAATAAAAAGACGAAATAACCATCTGTTAGTGAAAGGTCGTAGAAACATTTATGAATTTTATGATCATTAAATATCTTAGATGTGTTTCTAGACACTTCGATCAATTCTAATACTACTCCAAATGAAACAAACAAAAATGGACTCTGTAAGTTATAAATACATGCCCATCAGTGAGTATCGAACTTACGACCACTGGTTTACAAGACCAGTGCCTTGTCGCCCAGATATGGTGACTTATATATAAATATATCTGTATATACAATATTTAGTTTATTATTTGCAATATTTATTTGATAAATTGACTAACTTATTCAACATGCTGACATATCCAAGTTGCTAGGCTAGCCTACAAAATTAGCATACAATACAGCCAACATGTTAGTCTAACCAATAGTGGTAACAGACAATATCGCACCCACCCTTTGAAAATTATCCATTAATATTTAATAATACTGTTCTAAAAACGAAAGAATGATCAATTACTAAACATAGATTTTAAAATAATAAAAATAAGTTATTACAATACTGAATTCCCAGACTTACGATGTTATACCACACTCGAGAAAAAATATTTACAACAGTGTTCCACAGAAACGTCCTACTTCAGTTGTAACATCCAAAATTAAAAATTGGAAAACGTTTTATATCGCTGAGATAATAAATAATTCCCAAATAAAATGTAGTTTAAAAATAACAACCAATTAAAAAAATTGAAACAAAATTAGGTTATTTAAGAAAACATTTTATGTTACATATATTTAATACGGGTAGATATTTCAGGTTTATAAAATAGGAAACTTCACACGTGTCACTTACCTGTTATAAATAGTTGGGTAACAACTGAATAGTAAACACAACACAAAGTCTAACTTTACCTTGCACAGAAGATAATAATAAATATTTTTATAACTAGTATTATCTAGTAACTCAGATGTCGACTTCTTCAAAATGATATTCTGGATTCTACAATACTGTATCACTGAAAAGTGTCGACTCTGTTAGATGTTAGATTTCATTATAAAATAACCCGTTTTATTTTTTGAGACGTCTTACCATTGGTATAAGTAAATGAAAAATGTTTGTTCAAGAACAATGAATATTAAATAGAAGGATGGTAAATATAAGCGATAAAGAATATTCTTATTGACTGACAGGGAAAAGTTTAGCTTTTTTTAACATGTAGTTTCAGGATAAAAATAATAATAGTGAATTATTCATCAATAATAAATGTTTGAAATATGTCCACTTTATATATAAAATTCAAGATTTACTTCAGGTCTACAAACTATCTCGATATCCAACCTGAACTAGATCTTTGTAATACCTCTCTATACGTAAATACATGTGTAATATCTCCAAATCTAAGTAACATAATGGAACAAAACTGCATGTTTTAAAAACATACGATTCACAGTCTGGCCACATTAACGTCAAGAATTCTAGACCACAGTAACTGGACAGATACAATCATTCTTTAACTTCATTATTTTATTGTATATTTCTTTATAATTTAGCAGATCTATTGATTTCAAACGCACTTCTTTTTCAAAATTCTAAGAGAGGTTTCACAACATGGTTATTAAATTTGTGCATTTCTAAGTTAATAACAAAAATATATCTTATTAACTTTATAAAAACTATGTTTAAACAAGAAGTAGGGAAAGGTGATTGCGGTTTTCACGAACTAAAATGAATGTCATGAAAAACAATAGGTTTTAATATAAATAGTTTTTTATTATAATTCTCATTTCTAGTTAAAAAGATTGGGTAAAGGCTTTTTTAAATGGGGACCGTTTTATCCATAAGGTTCGATAAAATGATCTCCAAATATGGGGTAAAATGCTCTTTCTGAATCACAACAATTTGGATTTAAATGCACTTTAACCATCTTTTAAATATTCCCACTAGGGATCGGTAAGACCGAGCGACATGCACAAGTTGCGCCTTTTTTTTTTAATAACGCAAAAGAACGTCAGTACAAGTGTGGGGTAAGATGACTTATAGATTGAAGATATCTTACCCTAAGCGAGTCCTCATTATATCTTTCTTTATGAATATCGATGAGATGATTACCAGCATCAGATAACATGATGTGATGTGATGTGAGTGGATATAGTTGATTGTGTAACGGTATGCCATTGACAAATATTATGTACAGGATGAGGCTCAGAACAGAGACTTGTGGAACTCCTGTATTTAGCGAAAAAGGGTGAGAGATTGAGTTGTTAATTTTTACGTTCAGAATGTTTCTTTATTTCCATTACGCAAGGTGGCAAGAAACAAGTGATGATAGATCTGCATTCAAGGCTAACACGACCCTGATGTTTTGTTTTTTAGACAAGCTTCTGTTTATATCAAACAATATGAGTTCTGATGATACATTTCGTGGAATTATTTTGGTGTTGAATAGATACAACCTTTATTTTAAAGAAGAGTAGTTTGCTGTTAAGGGTTAAAATGATTACTATTGGAAACTAGGGTTATTTTGGTCGATCTTAACTTGTTTCATTATAATTTAGTAATATATTCGAGCGACGAAGAACCAAAAATCAGCTGACCTAGTCCAAACTTGAGTAACATATCCTCAAAAAACTTGTTTCTAGAACTGAAGATCTGTATTTAAAAAAAAAATTCCTTTATTGGATCTCAAATGAGTCAAAATTTGTTTTCTCAAAGTTTTGAACCTGGGCACACCAGCATAAAATACGTTTACATATTAAATGATGTAATAGCTTTACATTGACGTAAAGTTGTTTGAACAATCAATTAACGAAAACAGGAGCAATGACTCTACAAAATGATGAAAACATATATATTTCCCAATATTCTAGTAATTTATCAAGTAGCACACAACCTTAAACAAAGATAAAGACATTTCCAGTGTAACCTGTGACATAACAGCACATTTTACACCGATGTGTCATGCTAAATATTATGTTATTGTACAATTGAGTAAAAAAGATGAAACTGAAGCACAAGCATATCTGTAAACAGAGAGCATCAGTACTATATATACCTATTTTACAACACTTTAACAAATCATAAATAACATGATCGAATGAAAGCGAACTAAGCAGATGACAACTACAAACTAGGTCATCAATTGTTTAAAGTTAAATTTATATAACAAACAAATTAAAAGTACTTATTCTCATAAAGTAATATACAACATTGGAACACTTATAATGATTATTGTACTCTGACTTATAAGTTTGGTACCCGAGATATTAACGACATTTTAGTCTGTAAAGTTTTAAAATACATTTTTGTTCTAAAACAATGAAATGGTAGAAAACACGTCATTAGAAAGTATATTTCAGTAATGATAAATACTAACAAAACTAAAACCATAATTTCTCTTGATTTTCTGAAACACGTTTTTATCATTAAACTGTTAATATGATTTATTAATCAGAATGATAAATTTAAGGAAGTTCAAATTATAATTTTGACAGTAAGTTTACGGACTTACAACGCTAAAATTCTGGGTTGGATTCCCTTGGACACATAAGATAATCCAACGTGAATGTGCTCTCAAACAAACAACTAACCAATGTTTTTGATAAAAGAATTTAATATTTCGAATTTTAAGCTTAAATCAGGTTTGAAAGCCATGGTTAGTTGAATATTAAATCACTGTCGAGTGATTAACAGAGCCTCACTGTGGCTGTCTCTACTTGACACAAAACCACTCGCTAGCAAGTGCAGACATTGCAACGTGACTGCCTGTGACTAATAGTGATGAGTTGTGCATGTAAAATTAAGTGTAAAACACCAATATACCGTCATGAGGAGCAGATAGTTTTTCATAACGATCAAGCAGATCTTTGAGTTCATCAGGTGAATTTCATGTCAACCATGCACACTGATGACACCAGAAGACTGCATCAAGTAGCCTAAATAACATTATATTACATTTGTTTTAGTCCCTAGACTTACAACGCTAAAACCCAGAGTTCGATTTCTCGAATTGACACAGCAGATAGCCCAGTGTTTGCCCTTAAAGAAACAAACAAATATTTACTTTTTTTTGCAGATAAGCACAAAGCTACACAATGGACTACCTGTGCTGTGCTAACCACGGGTATCTAAATCCGGTTTTTAGGGTTATAAGTCTTTGGTCTTACCACTGAGCACTGGAGGTGGGAGGGCTGTTATATTACACAAACTTGTCTTCAAAATATACCAAGTTAAGACCACATGATTCTAGAGTTTCAGGAATGATTTACTCCTAGGACAGAGTAAAGTAAATATTTTACGACTCTTAATACTATAAATTTCAGATTTGTGTTAAGAGATGTTGCTATTATAGTTTGAGTTAGATTCACTGTTTCCTGATATTTGTGTATTTTTGTAACTTTCGTGATTGTTAAACTAGAATAGATTTTACAATTTTCGTGATAATAATATTTCGGCAGTGTAATAACAGTTTAGAAGTAATTCACGAGAAATGTTTTTACTCAACAATAGTTATACACATAATTCTGATCAAATATCTGAAACTTACTGTATGTTTTAGCACTTTGATACTGATAAAGTTATTAG
>NW_013678799.1:7927-9470 GCF_000517525.1 Limulus polyphemus | reverse complement strand
GAACACCGACAACATTAAAATATGTGGTTTCAATACCCATGGTGGGCACGCAGCACAGATAACCCATCGTGTAGTTTCCTGCTTAACTACGATCATTGCAAGTTACGCAGCTGAACACCGACAACATTAAAATATGTGGTTTCAATACCCATGGTGGGCACGCAGCACAGATAACCCATCGTGTAGTTTCCTGCTTAACTACGATCATTGCAAGTTACGCAGCTGAACATCGACAACATTCTATTTATGATTATCATTCCACTACATATCTTGTTTACATAGAAGTGATAATTTTGACGTCACGACGATATCGAAACCCTCATTTGCTGAGGATATTCTCGTAGTTACTTTATATCTTGTTTACATAGAAGTGATAATTTTGACGTCACGACGATATCGAAACCCTCATTTGCTGAGGATATTCTCGTAGTTACTTTAACGTTTTCTGTAATGTATTTTCAATTCTGATGCTGTTATTCTAGAAAAAATATCCTTAGCCGCTTAAAACATTAAAATCCACCAGAGAATGACTCGTAGTAAGAAATTATTTAGTAGATGAAATGCTACTTTATTGTTGGCATGGCTTATAAGTTGAGTCAGATCTATTATTTTGTCGTGTATATGATACAAACTTTAGTTTCAATTATATAAAAGGTAATATGCAGGTTGTTATTGTGTCATAGTTTTGTTCTGGATGTTATACAAACTATCCCACTCTCTAGAATAAAATATTAATAATATGGATGTTCATTTACTTAAGGTGTTTCTCTTCTAGTATTTCACTGTTTCTGTGTTTTTTGTTACAGACCGCCCACGATTACTGAAAAAATTTGATCTTATCCACAACACGATGAAAATACCACACAAACAGATTCTCAGATATCCTGGGGTTCTTTTGAAACGGGAATTCCTGGTGAAACAACGTCACATGTTCCTTGAAAAACTAGGACGTGCTCAGTACGACCCAAACCAACCGCAGTATGTCTCTCTACGAGCTCTTGTGGCAGGAACAGATGCAGAGTTCTGTGAAGAATGTGCTAAAACATCACTTCATAACTTCAATGAATTTTTAAAAACATTATAGCTTAAAATATATAAAAACACTTGTATAGTTTTTTGGTAATGTTTAACCAATACATTTATTTCATTTGAAATTCTGTACTTTTAAATAAGAATTAAACTTTATCACGAAGGTATATATTAACTTAACATTGTATTTATTTTCACTTATTGGTGTTAATACTATGTTTTGTAATGCATGTCATGCCAATCAAAGGTTATCTGTTGCATCTTGTCTCATTAACATTCTGAGAACAAGTGTTAGTTTAGTTTTTGTTCAGAATAAAAGATAATTCATTATGGTTTTAAAATCACAAAAACTTACTGTTTTCATTTTAGAGTAAAGATCACAGATTCTCTCTGTAGTACATTAGTACAGTCTACTCTCAAACATACCCAAGATACTACAGAGAGAAAACAACTTGGGTATGTTTGAGAGTAGACACATTAGTACAGTCTACTCTCAAACATACCCAAGTTGTTT
>NW_013678799.1:0-6996 GCF_000517525.1 Limulus polyphemus | reverse complement strand
TACCCTCAAACATACCCAAGTTGTTTTCTCTGTAGTACATTAGTACAGTCTACCCTCAAACATACCCAAGTTGTTTTCTCCCTGTAGTACATTAATACAGTCTACCCTCAAATATACCCAAGTTGTTTTCAAGCTTTAAGTTTAACATTTCTGCACAAAAAACTTTTAATATTGCTTACTAATTTACTTTTCCTAGTTATGATGCTAGACAAAGAGGGTCTGCCATTAGGTGGCTTCGATATCAAGTTACAACAAGTCGAGTATAAATAAACACCTCATGCATATGTAGAAATAACGAGAAAATGGTTTGGTAAGATTTTTGCAAAATATGATGGAAGTCTGCATCGATCAAACACACAAAATCTTTTGTAATTTCCGTTAACATCAGTTTTTTTTTATTTTCACCATTGAAATATGCATACAAGGTTCTGGACAAGTTAGATCATTCTCCTCAGAAGAGGATTAATCTGATCTTCACGGTTTCCAAAGTCTCCTCCCTCAACAAAGTGGATGGTCTTTTTTCTCCACCCACCGAGAGGAGTATTCAGCTTGAAGTGCCACAGGAAGTTGGTGGCTTTCTTGAAGTTTGGTCCAACTGTGTAGATTTCATGGATCAGGTCTTCCATACACATTATCCCACTTCTACCTGCAAAATAAACATCAACTTTCTTGTTAATGTCAAACAATCAACCCAATGTACTGGTCAGTTTTTAAGATACAACTCTAACTCTGTAGTGCACACACATTATGAAAATACAGTGGAAAATTTGTTTTTTTAAGTTCGTACTTAAATAGGTCTATATTGCACAAAGGTTTTGGAAAATATATTTTAGTAAGTTATAAACAAGTATGTTACCTAGAAGTAAGAGCATTAAACTGTATGTATATTAAGGAACAAAGATGATCAATGGAGGGTTAAAGAAAAGCTTACTATAAGCGGTTTGTTTTAGGGCTAGTAATGCAACTTCTTAATCCCTTCCAGATGGGTCACGGGTGAAAGGCCATGTCATTTCAGTATCTAATTATATACATTATATAATTTCTTAATTTTGAAGTAAATATTAAAAAACACAGATAAACATCGATTTGTGTGTGTCACGTGGTATGTTGAATGCAGCACTGGTTCAAATTAGATGTTTGTGAAGTCAAAATACTAAGTCTATAGTTTTGTGCAAATTAGAAACTCAAATTACCGATATTGACAAGCTAGAATATAAAATAAGAAGGTCTTATCTTTTCTATTTGCTAAGATATTGCTCACATAATATATCAAACACAGTGGCACCCCACCCACCTCTTTCCATTTTTGGAAATGCTTCCTTATGTACATGACACAAATAACCAGTCGAAAGCTCCTAATATTCCCCTAGTGGCTTTCTCAGCCATTTTCAAATATAAAGTCTCTTTCTTTCAATACAAGACAGCATAGAGGTAAGTCGAGTCTTTAGTCTGCTCGAAATTTCATATTTGTTTAGACTGAAATAATGCTTAGTTACTAAGCTTGATAAATTATAGTGGAATTCTATGGTATTGATGTAATAATTTATGATTTTTTGGTAATTTAACTTTATATGTAAAACCTAAAAAAATTGTGTTTCATGTCCTCCATGTGCAAAAATTTTAAAGGCTCAGCAACCTACATCAAGCAGCAATCAAGGTCGTAACTAGAAGAGATAATTGTTTGCTTTACTTCTTTATTTACTGTTCTATGTTTTAGGAAAAATATGTTTAAGAACTTATTTCTAAATAGCAATAATGTATTAAAACTGAAATGTGACTGTATTTTACAAAATACTAGTCTACTAAAACACAGCCAAGACAGGTCACTTTGTAAAGACCAAAGGTCAGTTTTATATTATTGGATATGGTAACATGAGTGCATGTGCATTACATCATTGTAACTTCTGTATTGTTAGCCAGGCACGGGTGAAAAGTCAATATAATAAAAATAATAAATATATATAAATGTATAATGTTATGAGATTTAAGCTATTTAGTCTAAACATTTATGTTTTCATGTTATAATCTGTTGTCATTCTAAAATGAAATAGGCATAATTTATATTTATTTCCTGATTTTTTTTATGGTGGTTATGACATACGTCAAAATCTACTGAACCTGTAGAGATAATCATTAGTGAAAAATAACAGATAAAATATAAAGTTCTTCTTAAGAAATGTTTGATAACTATCTGGACGTTATAAAGATTTTGTACGTGAAAAATGAAAATTGTCTGATACATAAAAGTATTTCTAATCTTAAAATGAAAGTTACTTTACATGTTGGATAGTTAACATGTGAAAAAAAAGGCATGAGAAAAACATTGCTTTACAAACCTTAAGATATAATTTAAAAAATTTTATATTTTGCGTATGAAAGTATTGTAATGTTTACAGATAAACTGCCAAATTTTGTTAACATTCACTTACTAATTTAAAAGTTATAGCATGAAAACTATAACAAGCTCGGTCCCCAGGACCGACGTCGTAACCATTTTGTTCCCATGCTGAAAGAGTTAAATATCACCTTATAATTAATACACAAACTGACATCAGACGAAAAAATTTTTCTAAGAAAACTTAATGTGGTTTAATGTTGACCTGAATGTAAACAATTTATCCCACACAATATGAAAACTTTGTGAACCAATCATATTAACCAATGTGTACAGCAGGGGTCAAAGAGAGCACAATCTTTTTAGCTAAGTTAAAAATCTAATCAATTTTATTATCAATAAAGTCAGTATAAAAATGTAGTTTGTACTTGAAAGATTATCTTATTTAAATATTTCCTTTTGAAATAACTAACTTCTTAATCTTGACTCGTGTAACATGAAACTCCTTTCTGGACTGTGAGGCCAGCCAATCACAAACTTAATGAAAGATACTGAAATCATAATATAAATCCCCCACCTTCTCAGATAGATGACAATCGCTGTTCCTTCCATCTTCGAATAAAGTGATCTACACCACACCCATCTTTTACAAACAGGTTTTATAACTAACAGAAGGAGAATTTTGTCTCCTACAAGAACCTACTAAAGGTTACTTATTTATAGACGTCTTATACATATGGTGTTGTTGCTCTGAATTTCATATTTGCAATAAACCTTTCTAATATTGTTAGAAGAAAAGTAGGCCTACAGTGCTTTGTTTAAGATGTAACTCAAATGTAAAAATTATAAACTTTTTAGGTTAGATAAAAAAACATAAATTACATGAAAAAATTTCTCGTGACAGTCAGTGTTGTAAGCATGCTACATGTAGGTACGTCATTCATATTGTGCTTGTAATTCGATCATTTGATTACATAAAGCTGTACAGTGTAATTATAAAGCAATAACATTAAATGAAACAGTATCATCTTTGGCTATAATTATTTGTTACAATGTGCATTCATTCCTGAAAGAAAAAAAGCAGTAACTTATTTTTGTATTTATTACTTTTCATTTTACACATTGCTGTTATTATAGAGAAAATAGCAAATCAAATATAAAATTTTCCTGGAAAAAATACAAATTATATTTATTCAGAATGTTCTAGAAGTAAATACGAAAGTTTTTCTGATACAGTACTTCCCACATCTCACAAGATCAGCTATCCTCGTTCATTGCTGCCCTCTAAATGAGTACTTCTTTACACACGCCACTCCCCCTATTGAAATCAAGTGATTCCAAAGTGTCTTGCACGCAAATCATCATGCGTCACTTCTCTGCCAATAGGAGCATAGTATACTCAACATGACACACGTGACTCCCTCTATGTGACTGTACTGAACTATCACTTCGAAGTTTGGCACAAGACAGAAGCATTGGAACAGTGTGGGGAAGAAGGGTGGAAAGAAGTACCTATCACAAATACATTTTCAGTATAGGAAAATTATAATTTCCGATATAGTACTTTCCCCTCCACACACACATGATTAGCTGGTATCACACAGTAGGATAGGGTAAGATGAGGATCATACCATCTTCACCTCAAACCCAACAACCAGGGAATTGAGAACCACTCCAATTTCTGGGTATGACACAAGGATTAGCTCTGAGCTATTGATCCAGGAATTTGATATCCAGTATTAAAAGGATGTTTATCGCATGCAATGAACTTCCCCAACAGTGAAACAAGCCAGGACCCTCCAAATGGCAATAACATCCCCGTAAGAAGAGAGAACAAGGGACAGCCAAGGACAGAACTGGAACAATCCCACACACCACCTCTGTGACCCACAACACAGACAGAGGAAATCGAGGGAGAAACATAAACAACCCGAAACCGGTGTGAGGACTTATATTGATTGGTTCACTCTAAATCCAAAACTTACCAGCAGGGTACTGACATCCACATGAAGTTAGGACGAGAGCTCCCAATCGAAGGGTGAACTGCATTTTGACATCTCACTCCTTTGTATTTATTATCACAAAGTGGAGGATATGACATCATCTACACCCGCAGAACACCACCGCCTTACTCTGCACTAAATGGGTTATAGCCCTCTCTATGTGGAACCCAATCACCAATCAGGAGAGTGCCTCCATTGTCAACCACCCAAGCGACTTGGAACTGGTAAATGGTAAGGATTCCCATACTCCACTAAGTGTATGTTGGGGGGGGGGGTGCAGTGAAGAGTCCAAAGTAAGACACTGCAATGGGTGATCACGAAACTCTATTTTCAAAAGCAGACCACACCAATTTATTCAAACGAGGCATGGCAGGAGTAGCCAGCTATTCCCTTCTGCTTTACCCATGAAGTCCATATGTGAAATGGTTCAGAATGTGCAAATTTATTTAGCAAATATCACAAGGTTTTTTTTTTATCTACAAGTGATCTTGTGAAACATCCTATCTCAATGGTGAGCATTGCGAAGCCATAGAAGATAGAGCACGAGCCAACATGGCCGTACAGTGAGGATTTAAATTTAAAGAATACCTGGTCAGGCACCACTCATCATGGAGCAAGTTCCATGTAAGGACTGTATGAAGGATGGACCCCTGAAATAAAAGAAAGCATTAAGAGAGACTTACCCAGTTTGAAGAACAGCCACAAACAGAAGGCAAAAACCACGATACGATGTAAATAATGGGAGATGAACGTGTTAAGGGTGGTCCACATGCCCGATTTCCTTCAAAGGCCAACAAAGACGAGAAGAAAGAGAAAAGGTGAGGTGTCGGATGTGATGAGAAGTTACTCTGAACAAATTCTGGTGGGAAGGGGACAAGGAGGAATAAGCCAACTGGATCAAACAACGAACCCAACTGGTGAGGGTAGATCTCTGGACAACGGTGACTGACACAGGATAAAGATACGGGAACCATGGAAGGAAGCTGTGCGGGCAATATAACAATGAAGGGCACACACCAGACAAAGTCTGTCTAGATCTGGAGGAGGGTAGAGATGACAAATAGAGGGAAAGAAAATAGGTGAAAAGGAGGATTTATGTTCTTGAGCCACCAAGGTTTTTGGGAGGAAGGAACAATCTAGATAAAGAAGAAGACAGTTATGGTGGTAAAGTGTGCGAGTAACGTCGATGGCAAACAAGTCGGACCATCGTCAACCACAGGGCAAAAGGAGAAGGAAATACACTTTATGGGAAAGGTGAAACATAGAACACAAAGAAAGAGGTTCAAACAGAAATAAAGTTAGGGAATGGAGGGCCATATCAATATCCCAGTCCAGAGGACAATGAATCCAGAAGGAATGGATTAACATGGTAAGGACAGTTAAAGCAAAAACTCTTTGGTAACAGGAAAGATGAAAAGTATGGGACAAGGCTGCCTGATAACCTGAAATCAAGGAGAAAAGCCACGTGAGAAACTTGGAGACACCAGCCACAATAGGTCGAGCAGCCGGAAATCACTCATCATGGTACCATGAGTGAAAAACTTTACACTTCCATAGAAGAGCGACATATTTTTTTAGCCAAATGGAAAGCTATACAACAGGAGAAACCAGATCTCTTTGCCAAGAACCAGACAAAAGCCAGGTCTAAAGACAGAGAATGTGAACTGCAAGATGTAGAACTGGGGTTGACGAAGGAGGTTGGGGAATAAGTGGAGTTGGTGAAAACGAGGAAACCAAGGTTGAGTCAGCCAATAGAGATCTGTCAAAAGGACCTGGCATGGATTAGGGAAAACACCCGATGAAGCAATCGGATAGAAGGATAAACCTACAGGGGTTTGTTGACCAATCCTGGCTGAAGGAATCAATAATAAAAGCCTGAGGATGAGGTACCTGGGACCAAAAGAGGGGTAACTTGTGATTCAGGGTGGTGGCAAATGCATCAATGTGACAATAACCCCACCAACTGCAAAGCCACTGGAAAATGAGAGGATGGAGGGACTACTCCATCGGATAAATCTTGTTGGGGCAGGAAAGACGGTCCGCTATGAGATTGAAAGCATTTGGGACATGACACTCAATTAAACGGATGTGGTGCACACGGGACCAATAGAGAAGATTCAATGTACAAAAACAGAGGAATCTCAACGAGATGCCACCTTGTTGATTGATATATGCCACCACCGTCGAGTTATCAGAATGGATCATCACAAGACAATGTCTGGGTAGAGGAAGGAAGTGACCCAAAGCCTGTAAGCTAGTAACTCAGTATGTTGATATGTAATGTCTGTTCCTCTACAAACCAAGCATCCCAGCCCTGAAGGGACATGCCTGTAACAACATAAATCCAGACGAGGAGAAGGAAGCAGGAAGTGACCCAAAGCCTGTAAGCTAGTAACTCAGTATGTTGATATGTAATGTCTGTTCCTCTACAAACCAAGCATCCCAGCCCTGAAGGGACATGTCTGTAACAACATAAATCCAGACGAGGAGGAGGAAGCAGGATTCCCGCCAATGTGCGAGTCTTGTCCAACAACCAAATCAGATCGTCTGCTAGGGAAGGAGGAAGTGACCCAAAGCTTGACGGACAGCTAGTAACTCAGTATGTTGATATGTAATGTCTGTTCCTCTACAAACCAAGCATCCCACCCCTGAAGGGAC
>NW_013678798.1:8120-11431 GCF_000517525.1 Limulus polyphemus | reverse complement strand
GGGAGTGAAAATCATTTACTTGTTTCTTAATGTAGGAAGTGAAAATCATTAACTTGTTTCTTAATGTAGGGATTTAAAATCATTTAATTGTTTCTTGATGCAGGGAATGAAAATCATTTACTTGTTTCTTGATGTAAAGAATGGAAATTATTTACTTGTTTCTTGTTGTAGTAAGTGAAAATCATTTACTTCTTTCTTGATGTAGGGAGTGAAAATCATTTATTTGTTTCTTAATGTAGGGAGTGAAATTCATTTACTTGTTTTTAATGTAGGAAGTGAAACTCATTTACTTGTTTCTTGATGTACAAAGTGAAAATCATTAGCTTGTTTCTTAAAGTAGAGTGTGAAAATCATTTACTTGTTTCTTGATGTATAGAGTGAAAATCATTTATTTGATTCTTGATGTAGTGAGTGAAAACCATTTACTTGTTTCTTCATGAACATAGTGAAAATCATTTACTTTAGAAGAAACAAATGATTTTCACTCTCTACATCAAGAAACAAGTAAATTATTTTCACTTTGTACATTAAGAAACAAGTAAATGATTTTCACTATCAACATCAAGAAACAATTAAATGATTTTCACTTCCTACATCAAGAAACAAGTTAATGATTTTCACTCTCTACATCAACAAAGAAATAAATGATTTTCACTTTCTACATCAAGAAACAAGAAAATTATGTTCACTCCCTACAACAAGAAATCTCTACATCAAGAAATAATTAAATGATTTTCACTTCTACATTAAGAAACAATAAATCATTTTCACTCCTGACACTAAGAAACAGGTAAATGATTTTCATTTCCTACATTAAGAAACAACTAAATGATTTTCACTCTCTACATCAAGAAATAAGTAAATGATTTTCACTCCCTACATCAAGAAACAAGTAAATGATTTTCACTCTTAACATGAAGAAACAAGTAAATTATTTTCACTTCCTACAATAAGAAACAAGTAAATTATTTTCACTCTCTATATCAAGAAACAATAAATGATTTTCACTCCCGACACTAAGAAACAAGTAAATGATTTTCATTTCATACATTAAGAAACAAGTAAATGATTTTCAATCTCTACATCAAGAAACAATTAAATGATTCTCACTTCCTACATCAAGAAACAAGTTAATTATTTTCACTCTCTTGATCAAGAAACGGGTAAAGGATTTTCACTTCCTACATTAAGAAACAAGTAAATTATTTTCACGCTCTACATCATGAAACAATAAATGATTTTCACTCCCGACATCAAGAAACAAGTAAATGATTTTCACTTCCTACATTAAGAAACAAGTAAATTATTTTCACTCTGTACATGAAGAAACAGGTAAATGATTTTCACTCCCTACATCAAGAAACAAGGAAATTATTTTCACTCTCTACATGAAGAAACAAGTAAATGATTTTCAGTCCCTACAGTGAAAATCATTTACTTGTTTCTCGATGCAGGGAGTGAAAATCATTTACTTGTTTCTTGTTTTAGGGATTGAAAATCATTTACTTTTTTCTTGATGTAGAGAGTGGAAATCATTTAATTATTTCTTAATGTAGGAAGTGAAAATCATTTACTTGTTTCTTGATGTATGTAGTGAAAATAATTTACTTGTTTCTTGATGTATGTAGTGAAAATCATTTACCTGTTTCTTGATGTAGGTAGTGAAAATCATTCATTTGTTTCTTAATGTAGGGAGTGAAAATCATTTACTTGTTTCTTAAAGTAGGGAGTGAAAATCATTTACTTGTTTCTTGATGTATAGAGTGAAAATCATTTACTTGATTCTTGATGTAGGGAGTGAAAATCATTTACTTGTTTCTTCATGAAGAGAGTGAAAATCATTTACTTATTTCTTGTTGTAGGGAGTGAACATACTTTTCTTGTTTCTTGATGTAGAAAGTAAAAATCATTTATTTCTTTGTTGATGTAGAGAGTGAAAATCATTAACTTATTTCTTGATGTAGGAAGTGAAAATCATTTATTTGTTTTTTGATATTGATATTGAAAATCATTTACTTGTTTCTTAATGTACGAAGTGAAAATAATTTACTTGTTTCTTGATGTAGAGAGTGAAAATCATTTGTTTCTTCTTGTAGGGAGTGAAAATAATTTACTTGTTTCTTCATGTAGAGAGTGAAAATAATTTCCTTGTTTCTTGATGTAGGGAGTGAAAATCATTTACCTGTTTCTTGATGACCAGAGTGAACATAATTTACTTGTTTCTTAATGTAGGAAGTGAAAATCATTTACTTGTTTCTTGATGTCGGGAGTGAAAATCATTTATTGTTTCATGACGTAGAGAGTGAAAATAATATACTTGATTCTTATTGTAGGAAGTGAAAATAATTTACTTCTTTCTTCATGTTAAGAGTGAAAATCATTTACTTGTTTTTTGATGTAGGGAGTGAAAATCATTTACTTATTTCTTGATGTAGAGAGTAAAAATCATTTACTTGTTTCTTAATGTAGGAAATGAAAATCATTAACCTGTTTCTTAGTGTAAGGAGTGAAAATCAATTACTTGTTTCTTGATATAGAGAGTGGAAATCATTTACTTGTTTCTTGTTGTAGGGAGTGAAAATCATTTAATTATTTCTTGATGTAGAGAGTGAAAATCATTTACTTGTTTTTTGATGCAGGGAGTGAAAATCATTTACTTTTTTCTTGATGTAGAGAGTGGAAATCATTTACTAGTTTCTTGTTGTAGGGAGTGAAAATCATTTACTTCTTTCTTGATGCAGAGAGTGAAAATCATTAACTTGTTTTTTAATGTTGGGAGTGAAAATCATTTACTTGTTTCTTGATGTATGTAGTGACAATAATTTACTTGTTTCTTGATGTATGTAGTGAAAATCATTTACTTGTTTCTTGATGGACAGACTGAAAATAATTAACTTGTTTCTTAAAGTAGGGAGTGAAAATAATTTACTTGTTTCTTGATGTAGAGAGTGAAAATGATTTACTTATTTCTTGATGTAGAGAGCAGAAATCGTGTACTTGTTTCCTAATGAAGGAAGTGAAAATCATTTAATTATTTCTTGATGTAGAGAGTGAAAATCATTTACTTGTTTCTTAACGTAGGAAATAAAAATCATTTACTTGTTTCTTAGTGTCGGGAGTGAAAATCATTTATTGTTTCTTGATGTAGAGAGTGAAAATAATTTACTTCTTTCTTAATGTAGGAAGTGAAAATCATTTACTTATTTCTTGATGTAGAGAGTGAAAATCATTTACTTGTTTCTTGATGTATGTAGTTAAAATCATTTACTTGTTTGTTGATGTATGTAGTGAAAATCATTTACTTGTTTCTT
>NW_013678798.1:6593-7653 GCF_000517525.1 Limulus polyphemus | reverse complement strand
TAGAGAGTGGAAATCATTTACTTGTTTCTTGTTGTAGGGAGTGAAAATCATTTACTTGTTTCTTGATGTAGAGAGTGAAAATCATTAGATTTGTTTCTTCATTGTAGGGAGTGAAAATCATTTACTTGTTTCTTCATGTAGAGAGTGAAAATAATAGACTTGTTTCTTAATGTAGGAAGTGAAAATCATTTACCCGTTTCTTGATCAAGAGTGTGAAAATAATTTACTTGTTTTTTGATGTAGGAAGTGATAATCATTTAATTGTTTCTTGATGTAGAGAGTGAAAATCATTTACTTGTTTCTTAATGTAGGAAATGAAAATCATTTACTTGTTTCTTAGTGTCGGGAGTGAAAATCATTCATTGTTTCTTGATGTAGAGAGTGAAAATAATTTACTTGTTTCTTATTGTAGGAAGTGAAAATAATTTACTTGTTTCTTGATGTAGAGAGTGAAAATCATTAGATTGTTTCTTAATGTTGGGAGTGAAAATCATTTACTTGTTTCTTAATGTAGGAAGTGAAAATCATTAACTTGTTTCTTAATGTAGGGATTTAAAATCATTTACTTGTTTCTTGATGTAGGAAGTGAGAATCATTTAATTGTTTCTTGATGTAGAGAGTGAAAATCATTTACTTGTTTCCTAATGTAGGAAGTGAAAATCATTTAATTGTTTCTTGATGTAGAGAGTGAAAATCATTTACTTGTTTCTTAATGTACGAAATGAAAATCATTTACTTGTTTCTTATTGTAGGAAGTGAAAATCATTTACTTTTTTCTTGATGTAGAGAGTGGAAATCATTTACTTATTTCTTGTTGTAGGGAGTGAAAATCATTTACTTTTTTCTGAACTAGAAAGTGAAAATCATTTACTTGTTTCTTAAAGTTGGGAGTGAAAATCATTTACTTGTTTCTTGAAGTATGTAGTGAAAATCATTTACTTGTTTCTTGATGTAGAAAGTGAAAATCATTTACTTGTTTCTTGTTGTAGGGAGTGAAAATCATTTAATTGTTTCTTGATGTAGAAAGTGAAAATCATTTACTTGTTTCTTGTTGTAGGGA
>NW_013678798.1:4980-5868 GCF_000517525.1 Limulus polyphemus | reverse complement strand
TGAAAATCATTTACTTGTTTCTTAATGTAGGAAGTGAAAATCATTTACTTGTTTCTTGATGTCGGGAGTGAAAATCATTTATTGTTTCATGATGTAGAGAGTGAAAATAATTTACTTGCTTCTTAATGTAGGAAGTGAAAATCATTCACCCGTTTCTTGATGAAGAGAGTAAAAATCATTTACTTGTTTCTTGATGTAGGAAGTGAGAATCATTTAATTGTTTCTTGATGTAGAGAGTGAAAATCATTTACTTGTTTCTTAATGTAGGAAATGAATATCATTTACCTTTTTCTTAGTGTCGGGAGTGAAAACAATTCATTGTTTCTTGATGTAGAGAGTGAAAATAATTTACTTGTTTCTTATTGTAGGAAGTTAAAATAATTTACTTGTTTCTTCATATTAAGAGTGAAAATCATTTACTTGTTTCTTGATGTAGGGAGTGAAAATCATTTACTTATTTCTTGATGTAGAGAGTGAAAATCATTTTCTTGTTTCTTAATGTAGGAAATGAAAATCATTTACCTGTTTCTTAGTGTCAGGAGTGAAAATCATTTATTGTTTCTTAATGTAGAAGTGAAAATCATTTAATTATTTCTTGATGTAGAGAGTGAAAATCATTTACTTGTTTCTTGATGCAGGGAGTGAAAATCATTTACTTTTTTCTTGATGTAGAGAGTGGAAATCATTTACTTATTTCTTGTTGTAGGGAGTGAAAATCATTTACTTCTTTCTTGATGCAGAGAGTGAAAATCATTAACTTGTTTTTTAATTTTGGGAGTGAAAATCATTTACTTAATTCTCTGGCATCTTACTATTTTGGTCTTCTCACAGACTAATGGAATAGCATTGGATGTGGATTCATACTCCCCATCAACCTGTACACGAAAT
>NW_013678798.1:1606-4194 GCF_000517525.1 Limulus polyphemus | reverse complement strand
GTAGAGAGTGAAAATCATTTACTTGTTTCTTGATGCAGAGAGTGAAAATCATTTACCTGTTTCTTGATGTAGAGAGTGGAAATCATTTACTTGTTTCTTGTTGTAGAGAGTGAAAATCATTTACTTGTTTCTTGATGCAGAGAGTGAAAATCATTAACTTGTTTCTTAATGTTGGGAGTGAAAATCATTTACTTAATTCTTGATGTAGTGAGTGAAAATCATTTACTTGTTTCTTAATGTACGAAATGAAAATCATTTACTTGTTTCTTATTGTAGGAAGTGAAAATCATTTACTTTTTTCTTGATGTAGAGAGTGGAAATCATTTACTTATTTCTTGTTGTAGGGAGTGAAAATCATTTACTTCTTTCTTGATGCAGAGAGTGAAAATCATTAACTTGTTTTTTAATTTTGGGAGTGAAAATCATTTACTTAATTCTTGGTGTAGAGAGTGAAAATCATTTACTTGTTTCTTGTTGTAGGGATTGAAAATCATTTACTTGTTTCTTGATGTAGAGAGTGAAAATCATTTAATTATTTCTTAATGTAGGGAGTGAAAATCATTTACTTGTTTCTTCATGAAGAGAATGAAAATCATTTACTTATTTCTTGTTGTAGGGAGTGAACATCATTTTCTTGTTTCTTAATGTAGAAAGTGAAAATCATTTATTTCTTTGTTGATGTAGAGAATGAAAATCATTAACTTGTTTCTTGTTGTAGGGATTGAAAATCATTTACTTGTTTTTTGATGTAGAGAGTGAAAATCATTTAATTATTTCTTAATGTAGGAAGTGAAAATCATTAACTTGTTTCTTAATGTAGGGATTTAAAATCATTTACTTGTTTCTTGATGCAGGGAATGAAAATCATTTACGTGTTTCTTGATGTAAAGAATGGAAATCATTTACTTGTTTCTTGTTGTAGTAAGTGAAAATCATTTGCTTGTTTCTTAATGTAGGGAGTGAAAATCATTTACTTGTTTTTAATGTAGGAAGTGAAACTCATTTACTTGTTTCTTGATGTACAAAGTGAAAATCATTAACTTGTTTCTTAAAGTAGGGAGTGAAAATCATTTACTTGTTTCTTGATGTATATAGTGAAAATCATTTACTTGATTCTTGATGTAGAGAGTGAAAATCATTTACTTGTTTCTTCATGAAGAGAGTGAAAATCATATACTTATTTCGTGTTGTAGGGAGTGAACATAATTTTCTTGTTTCTTGATGTAGAAAGTGAAAATCATTTATTTCTTTGTTGATGTAGAGAGTGAAAATCATTAACTTGATTCTTGATGTAGGAAGTGAAAATCATTTAATTGTTTCTTGATGTAGAGAGTAAAATCATTTACTTGTTTCTTAATGTAGGAAATGAGAATCATTTACCTTTTTCTTAGTGTCAGGAGTGAAAATCATTTCTTGTTTCTTAATGTAGGGAGTGAAAATCATTTAATTATTTCTTGATGTAGAGAGTGAAAATCATTTACTTGTTTCTTGATGCAGGGAGTGAAAATCATTTACTTGTTTCTTGATGTTAAGAATGGTAATCAATTACTTGTTTCTTGTTGTGGGGAGTGAAAAACATTTACTTGTTTTTTGATGTAGAAAGTGAAAATCATTAACTTGTTTATTGATGTAGGGAGTGAAAATCATTTACTTGTTTCTTCATGTAGAGAATGAAAATCATTTACTTGTTTCTTGTTGTAGGGAGTGAAAATCATTTACTGGTTTCTTGATGTCGGGAGTGAAAATCATTTATTGTTTCATGATGTAGAGAGTGAAAATAATTTACTTGTTTCTTAATGTAGGAAGTGAAAATCATTTACCCGTTTCTTGATGAAGAGAGTGAAAATCATTTACTTGTTTCTTAATGTAGGAAGTGAGAATCATTTAATTGTTTCTTGATGTAGAGAGTGAAAATCATTTATTTGTTTCTTGATGTAGATTGTGAAAATGATTTACTTATTTCTTGATGTAGAGAGTGGAAATAATGTACTTGTTTCTTGATGTAGGTAATGAAAATCATTTACTTGTTTCTTGATGTGGAGAGTGAAAATCATTTACTTGTTTCCCAATGTAGGAAGTGAAAATCATTTAATTATTTCTTGATGTAGAGAGTGAAAATCATTAGATTGTTTCTTAATGTTGGGAGTGAAAATCATTTACTTGTTTCTTAATGTAGGAAGTGAAAATCATTAACTTGTTTCTTAATGTAGGGATTTAAAATCATTTAATTGTTTCTTGATGCAGGGAGTGAAAATCATATAATTATTTCTTGATGTAGAGAGTGAAAATCATTTACTTGTTTTTTGATGCAGGGTGTGAAAATCATTTACTTGTTTATTGATGTTAAGAATTGTAATCAATTACTTGTTTCTTGTTGTAGGCAGTGAAAAACATTTACTTGTTTCTTGAAGTTGAGAGTGAAAATCATTTACTTGTTTCTTGATGTACAAAGTGAAAATCATTAACTTGTTTCTTAAAGTAGGGAGTAAAAATCATTTACTTGTTTCTTGATGTATAGAGTGAAAATCATTTACTTGTTTCTTGATGCAGGGAGTGAAAATCATTTACTTGTTTCTTGATGCAGGGAG
>NW_013678798.1:0-693 GCF_000517525.1 Limulus polyphemus | reverse complement strand
ATGAAAATCATTTAATTGTTTCTTGATGTTGATAATGAAAATCATTTAATTGTTTCTTGATGTTGATAATGAAAATCATTTACTTGTTTCTTAATGTACGAAGTGAAAATAATTTACTTGTTTCTTGATGTAGAGACTGAAAATCATTTGTTTCTTCTTGTAGGGAGTGAAAATCATTTACTTGTTTCTTCATGTAAAGAGTGAAAATAATTTACTTGTTTCTTAATGTAAGAAATGAAAATCATTTACTTGTTTCTTAGTGTCAGGAGTGAAAATAATTTACTTGTTTCTTGATGTTGAGAGTGAAAATCATTTACTTGTTTCTTAATGTACGAAGTGAAAATAATTTACTTGTTTCTTGATGTAGTAAGTGAAAATCATTTACTTGTTTCTTGATGTTAAGAATGGTAATCAATTACTTGTTTCTTGTTGTAGGGAGTGAAAAACATTTACTTGTTTCTTGATGTAGAAAGTGAAAATCATTAACTTGTTTCTTGATGTAGGGAGTGAAAATCATTTACTTGTTTCTTCATGTAGAGAGTGAAAATCATTTACTTGTTTCTTGTTGTAGGGAGTGAAAATCATTTACTTGTTTCTTGATGTAGAGAGTGAAAATCATTTACTTGTTTCTTGTTGTATGGAGTGAAAATCATTTACTTGTTTCTTGATGTAGAGAGTGAAAATCATTTACTT
>NW_013678797.1:4310-9477 GCF_000517525.1 Limulus polyphemus | reverse complement strand
GAGAAACCTCTGTCTAGTTATAAAAAATTTAATTAATAATAACGGGTCTATCAATAATAACGTTGACGTTATTGACGACTGGTTGAACGGTGTAACATGTTGACATTATTAACGACTGGTTGAACGGTGTTAATCAATAAAGTCAACATGTAACACCGTTCAACCAGTCGTTAATAATGTCAACATGACAGTAAGCCTGGCATATTTACATAAACACGGTGTCGTGTTGCAGTAAGCCTAGCATATTTACATAAACATGGTGTCGTGTAGCATCCGAGAAACCAACAGACAAACCCAATAAGAAAGCAGACTTAATTAATATTAACTTTCAAAGATTGGTGTACAAAGCAGAGATAAAAATATACAGCCGTAGTGCATAATGAGTAATTAAAATAAATACAGATTGTAAAGTACATAATATTAAGTTCGAAACTGTAGAACCAAAATACTTGTAAGGAAAATAATATCAGTTTCAAGAATATGGGAACAAAAACTTTTTTCGGTGTTTTCCTAACCTTACTGACCAATGTTTGACGTTTCTTTCCGATGTTCGAGTCAAGCTACAGCAATTCTGCCTACATTAATGTCCCTAATTTTGAACTGATAGATAAGAGTTAAGACAGCTAGTGAACAACACCCACCGCCAACCCTTGGAGTACTCTAATCGACTAGTAGACTTTGACTGGAATGCGAATTGGAAGTAAAGGTGTGTGTTTCAGTTTGTTATGAATTTCGCGCAAAGCTACACGAGGGCTATCTCGCTAGCCGTCCCTAATTTAGCGGTGAAAGACTAGAGGGAAGGCAGCTAGTCATCACCACCTACCGGCAACTCTTGGGCTACTCTTTTACCAACGAATAGTGGGATTGATCGTCACATTATAACGCCCCCACGGCTGAAAGAGCGAGCATATTTGATGTGACGGAGATTCGAGCCCGCAACCCGCAGCCTGTGAGTCGAGCGCCCCAACCACCTAGCCATGCCGGAAAAGGTGTGTGAACCATGAATCATCAGATTCACGGGCCGGCAGAATCTCTGGAAGATTCTCGTTAAACAAATTAAATTGTTACTACAACCGAAATATACACGAAGGAAGAGATAAACAATAAAACAATAACATCAGTATATATATACATATTGTTTCAAACTTTCAATAGCAACAATAACATCAGTATATATATTGTTTCAAAACTTTCAATAGCAACAATAACATCAGTATATATATATTGTTTCAAAACTTTCAATAGCAACAATAACATCAGTATATATATATGTTTCAAAACTTTCAATAGCAACAATAACATCAGTATATATATATTGTTTCAAAACTTTCAATAGCAACAACAACATCAGTATATATTGTTTCAAAACTTTCAATAGCAACAATAACATCAGTATATATATTGTTTCAAAACTTTCATTACAAAATGAAACATATCTTGAAATGTAGTTCCAAAAAACAAACAAAAAACGCGGTGAATGGTATGTGTTTTGTTACCCTAGACCGTCAGTAAGTAACCACCAGATCTGGGTCTGTATATCATAACGTGACAGAATTTATCTGCACGTGTTCTAGCGATGAAAGGAACTTGTTAGGAGTTTACATAGAGATTTTATATATACAGTCATGTCACGATCCACCAATCATTGAACATCAATTTTCCCGTAACAACTTCATGAAAACAGGCACCATGCTATCGATAATTTACTAATCTTGATTATACACGAAAAATGTGTACATAAATCAGAACCCTAATACGACTACAGTTGTTAGATACGGTAAGATCAACTCGTTGGTATGTACGGAACAACTAACCCCAAGCTGGAAATGGTTACTTGCTGTTATACTCTTTACTCACTGTTCATATCCTCCATAAAAAAGACAATGTGAGATGTAAATAGCTATAATTATTTCCATCTATTCCAGACCTATGTTAATCATAACAACGATCACATATTGTCACTATTAATACTTAATATATATACTTAATCTAATATTCCGACTTCTAAATACAAAAGAAAAAAACATTAAAGTTGATATTACTTAAGTCGTTAAACCTTTGTCACAGCCGATTTTTGACGTAAAAACTAACCACTAACGTTTATATAGTTGTACTTGATACTACTCTAGTTTTATTTCTGTGTCACATTTTGGGTATTAAAAGAAATGTTTTACTCGGCGATGAACGAATATCCACAAAAATATAACAAAGTACTAATGACGTTATCGTCAGAGATCAAATAGCCACTACATTAGTTCAATGTACAGTAACTGTAATGATCAAAGTACAGTGCTCTAGTTGAGTGAATAAAGCAAACTTAGAAATACAATAAAAGCCCACCAAGTTTGTTGTACCTTTATTTTGTAATGAACATTTAAAAAAAATCAGTCTTCACTCAAAGTTCATGTATTTCCTGTGTCAATCAACATGATTATTAGATATAACATAATATTTGTATTTTGAACTACTCACCAGAGGGAGGGCACCCTAAATGTTTCACTAGCTTCAAACTCCAGAGTTCTACCACAGGAGTAACTCGCACTATTAGCAAAGCAAGTGGCGAAGATAATCTTGGAAGGATGAAACATTATATTAACACTACATATAAAGTGCTAACACTACATATACACGTAATGCCTTTAGAGCACCCACGGCCACAATGTGATGAGCACGTTTTTGCTTAAAGAGACATGAACCCTTCGATTCACAGTTCGGGCACGGTAACTACTAACCACGCCCAACCTTACATATTCTTAACAGCTTCTAATCAAATTCAAACTGATTATATACAGATCAGAAAGCAGCGTCCACAACAGCGAAGAAAATCCTGTATTGATAAATAATTGATATTGAAGGAACTAAAGTCTAGAATGAGAAAGTTAAACCAGTCGAACACGACACCGTGTTTATGTAAATATGCTAGGCTTACTGCAACACGACAGACTAGAAGCTTTCCCAGTTCAGAATCAAGGATGGCTAGCGCATGTAGCCTTTCAGTATCGATCTTCTAGCGAATAACCGAAATTATCAAAATGTTTATTTTTGACACTATTTTACTTGGTTTGGTTGCTGCAGAGCAAAGCCATATTGGGATATCTGTTGTGTCCACCATTGGCAATCAAACCCTGAATTTCTGCGTCGTAAGTCCATAGACTTATGGATGTCCCATCGGGGGATACACTAGTCGGGAACACACTACTTTGCTGAACATTGTTGCCGTTCTTTGTATATAAGAATAAACTACACAATAGGCTATCAGTGCTGTGCAGGTATCGAAACCCGGTGTTTAGTATTCTAACACTTAAGGAGTGAAACTAGTTGCATATATCTTCTAACAGTTAAAGAGTCGCACGTGTTAATCGCTTTTTTCCCTATTAATTAATTTCACTTTCTTTAAAGCTTTGAGATGTTTTATGTACAAAACTATTATTACGTCATCTTCTAGTTCTGCTTTATAGCTACTACTACATGGTTATTCTAACTATAGAATACATGACTCCTAGTCATCTCGATAGTTCAATACCTGTATATGACATTGTATTATCTATATAAATATAATAGTACTGTCTGTTATATGTCCATGTAACTACTTCGCAGGGTGTGGATGGGTCTTCATCAGATTTGGTATAGAGGTTCATTGGGTCCATGGGGAGATACATACAGATTCTCAGTTTTGCGTTTTTTACAATTACATATAAGGAAGCAACTTTTCATGTACTAAGATAACCTTTCATTAATCACGAATTTACACAACTTCCGTGCAGGGGACTAATACTCCAGCTACTTAACAAAAAACACTGATAATTTCTCATTTTTTTAATAATCTTTGGGTGTTATTTCAATCCCGCATGTCTCGTCTACCTTTCACAACTACCCTAGAAATAATTCACCTTTTCAACATGTTTGCAGGTTAAAATATAATATATACGATTAATATTATTTAAACACAAAACTTTAACATGTTTACATTTAAACTATAAAACTTTTGCCCTTAAATACACGAGAAATATCTATGAAGTTCAAGTTTCATAAAATATCTAATTTTACAGCTACCGATAAGTAAGCCTAGCATATTTACATAAACACGATGTCGTGTTGCAGTAAGCCTAGCATATTTACATAAACACGATGTCGTGTTGCAGTAAGCCTAGCATATTTACATAAACACGATGTCGTGTTGCAGTAAGCCTAGCATATTTACATAAACACCGTGTCGTGTTGCAGTAAGCCTAGCATATTTACATAAACACCGTGTCGTGTTGCAGCAAGCCTAGCATATTTACATAAACACCGTGTCGTGTTGCAGTAACCCTAACATATTTACATAAACACGGTGTCGTGTTGCAGTAACCCTAACATATTTACATAAACACGGTGTCGTGTTGCAGTAAGCCTAGCATATTTACATAAACACGGAACACACATATCGTCAACTGATTAAATAATTGAATTTGACTCTCACTCTTATAACACACTCCTGGCCAGTAAATGTATAGCACACTGTAAAAAATTATTTGGCAAAATGTCCCGCATATTTTCGCATTTTAATCATTCCAATTTGAGCTTATTTGATCTACATGTATAAAATAATAGTGAACTTAAAATTATGAATAATAATTACAACAAAAATTGTTTTACCACAAATTAAAGACATGCATTAGATTTTAAGGCTTTACATTCGTAAAACTTGTGTTTATATAAAATTCCGTATAAATACGTGCTTTCATTTTGTTTTCAAGAAAAAAATTGAGATTAAAAATGCTGACTTTAGTTATTAGAAGCGACAGAGGTAAAAATACAACTTATGGCTACTTGTATTTTCTAATATAGTCTTGACGACTATAAGGTGTTAGTTATAAAATAACCTGTACTTGTTAATATAATTAGATTTAAATTTAGATAGAGAATTAAGTACAGTAGTTACTATAAATTAGGTGGAACACTTCACAATTTAAATTTAAACAGAGTATTAAGTAGAGTAGTTACTATAACACTTCACAATTTAAATTTAGACAGAGTATTAAGTAGAGTAGTTACTATTAGTTAGGTGGAACACTTCACAATTTAAGTTTAGATAGAGAATTAAGTACAGTAGTTACTATAGTTAGGTGGAACACTTCACAATTTAAGTTTAGATAGAGAATTAAGTACAGTAGTTACTATAGTT
>NW_013678797.1:0-3378 GCF_000517525.1 Limulus polyphemus | reverse complement strand
TTATTAATTATAACACCAGATAGAGGTTCCTCACCTAAAGTTATTGATAGAACCGCTATTATTAATTATAACACCAGATAGAGGTTCCTCACCTAAAGTTATTGATAGAACCGCTATTATTAATTAAATATGTAACACCAGATAGAGGTTCCTCACCTAAAGTTATTGATAGAACCGCTATTATTAGTTAAATATGCAGCACTAGACAGAGGTTTCTTACTTAAAGTTATTGATAGAACCGTTATTATTAGTTAAATATGTAACACCAGATAGAGGTTCCTCACCTAAAGTTATTGATAGAACCGTTATTATTAGTTAAATATATAGCACTAGACAGAGGTTTCTTACTTAAAGTTATTGATAGAACCGTTACTATTAGTTAAATATGTAACACCAGATAGAAGTTCCTCACCTAAAGTTATTGATAGAACCGTTATTATTAATTATAACACCAGATAGAAGTTCCTCACCTAAAGTTATTGATAGAACCGTTATTATTAGTTAAATATGTAGCACTAGACAGAGGTTTCTTACTTAAAGTTATTGATAGTCGTTATAAAATTCAGTAAAACTACAAAACGTTTGATAAAACAAGTAAAACGGAAACTCTATTTTTGCCGTATGTCCCAGGCTTGTCATATCCGAGTTTTCGAAAATTAAAAACAAAATTCATATTTATAGACCATTGAATAAAATTATTCAAATATTAAATAAAACTAAAGATAAAATGAATCTAACGGAAAAACAGGTATTTATAAAATTGAATGTGGATGTGGTTGTGTAGCCATTGGTGAAACTAGAAGAATTTTAAAATTCAGAGTAAATGAACATAGGAGAAATGTTAGAAACTCTGCACTAACTGAACATGTAAATTATAATGGTCATGTTATCCAGTGGAAACAATCTGGTAATACAAAATGCAATAAAATGGTACTATTGGTAATACAAAGTCCAATAAAATGGTACTATTGGTAATACAAAGTCCAATAAAATGGTACTATTGGTAATACAAAGTCCAATAAAATGGCACTATTGGTAATACAAAGTGCAATAAAATGGAACACTGAAAATAAAACCGGTGACAGTGAATCTGATATTAAAATGTTAAAATTCAAGGCACTTGCGTAAAAACTATTAAAACACTCTAATGGTCCAAATCTTTTTAGTACCTAACTAAAAACCTTTAACACCAATCAACGGCCTTAAAGCAGACACTTTAACACCAATCAACGGCCTTAAAGCAGACACTCTAACACCAATCAACGGCCTTAAAGCAGACACTCTACACGTTTCGACGTGTCATCATCAGGAGTGTGAAAACAGAGCCATTGGTCATGTCACCATTTGGTTTACATACTGAATTTAAAGAAAGTCAAGCGATCTAGGTATTTACAGACTTTATCCTTATTTATTATATTTCTACAGTTTCTCTAATATTTCCAGTCGATATATTATTCGGTTGAGTCACTAGTACCATTTTATTGCACTTTGTATTACCTGTGCTGATTAAAGAGCTACTGGAGTAGTTGTGACAGTAGAATGATTAATACTATTAAAATGTGCTGATTAAAGAGCTACTGGAGTAGTTGTGACAGCAAATCTCAGTATAAGGTTTCATAAGCTCTGATTTAGAAGATCAACATTATATAAATATATTAAATGATTCCTACCGTCGTTTCGCTAGTTCAGAAATATTTCTTGTAAGTTATCATATAATTTGTTATTTTACTTTTTACATTTGTATTTAAATGAAAAGTCAGAAACGTGTTACAGTAGAAATAGCAATAAATTAGGAGCGTGTGTAATTTCATACACCTTCAGATGCGCGGGTTTGCCCCGTGGTAGAGCTTTAAAGTTTGAAGCTGGCGAGCCGCATTCTACTCCGTGCGAAACCAGAAAATAATTCTTCTCATTTTAAGTTTAGGTACGTTATAAGAGTGACAGTCAATCCCTTAGCGTAGATGGTAAGGTGCCTTCACCCTGGTCAGTAGTTCAGCATTCCTTTGTCAAAACTACAAAATACAATCACAACTCCCCTCTGAAAACAAACAAAGGTAAAACTTGAGGCTTACCTGTACCGTATGGTGACCTACATGAAACATAGGAATGTATGGGAGATTGGGTGAGAGGTCGTGGAGTTGGTTTCGCTACGACGGAGGTCAGGTTGTACCCTTGGTAAGTAGTGGTCGCACAAGGCCCTAGAATTGATAGATTTGTATAATAGTGTAAACTACTATTTAAATGTGCTGATTAAAGAGCTATTGGAGTAGTTATGACAGTAAATTGTGTAATACTGGTAGAACTACTATTCAGATGTGCTGATTAAAGAGCTACTGTAGTAGTTATGACAGTAACTTGTGTAATACTGGTAGAACTACTATTTAAGTGTGCTGATTAGAGAGCTACTGGAGTAGTTGTGCCAGTAAAATGTGTAATACTATTAAACTTCTACCAGTATTACACAATTTACTGTCATAACTACTCCAATAGCTCTTTAATCAGCACATTTGAATAGTAGTTCTACCAGTATTACACAATTTACTGTCATAACTACTACAGTAGCTCTTTAATCAGCACATTTGAACAGTAGTTCTACCAGTATTACACAAGTTACTGTCACAACTACTCCAGTAGCTCTCTAATTGGCGCTTTTTAATAGTATGACAAATTTTACTGTCACAACTACTCCAGTGGATTTTTAATCAACGTTTTTTAATAGTTCTGTTAATATTATAATACATTAAGCCATATTTATATGGAGAACCGACATCAAATCAATTGATTATAGTTCTGTTAATATTACAATACATTAAGCCATATTTATATGGAGAACCGACATCAAATCAATTGATTATAGTTCTGCTAATATTACAATACATTAAGCCATATTTATATGGAGAACCGACATCAAATCAATTGATTATAGTTCTGTTAATATTACAATACATTAAGCCATATTTATATGGGGAACTGACATCAAATCAATTGATTATAGTTCTGCTAATATTACAATAAATTAAGCCATATTTATATGGAGAACCGACATCAAATCAATTGATTATAGTTCTGCTAATATTACAATAAATTAAGCCATATTTATATGGAGAACCGACATCAAAGCAATTGATTATAGTTCTGTTAATATTACAATACATTAAGCCATATTCATATGGAGAACCGACATCAAATCAATTGATTATAGTTCTGTTAATATTACAATACATTAAGCCATATTTATATGGAGAACCGACATCAAATCAATTGATTATAGTTCTGCTAATATTACAATACATTAAGCCATATTTATATGGAGAACCGACATCAAATCAATTGATTATAGTTCTGCTAATATTACAATACATTAAGCCATATTTATAT
>NW_013678796.1:7928-9396 GCF_000517525.1 Limulus polyphemus | reverse complement strand
AAATTCGGTAACTAGACTTACACCTAGGTATTCGTCGAGTTTTTGTACCAAATTTCGCTACAGATGAGTATGGTGGTTACAAATTCGGTAACTAGACTTACACCTAGGTATTCGTCGAGTTTTTGTACCAAATTTCGCTACAGATGAGTATGGTGGTTACAAATTCGGTAACTAGACTTACACCTAGGTATTCGTGGAGTTTTTGTACCAAATTTCGCTACAGATGAGTATGGTGGTTACAAATTCAGTAACTAGAGTTACACCTAAGTGTTCATGGAGTAGTTGTACCAAGTAAGGCTAAAGATGAATATGGTGGTTATAAATTCAGTAACTAGAGTTACACTTAGGTGTTCATGGAGTAGTTATACTAAGTAAGGCTAAAGATGAGTATAGTGGTTATAAATTCGATAACAAGAATTACACTTACGTGTTCGTGGAGTTGTTGTACCAAATAACGCCAAAGATGAGTATGTGGGTTACATATTCGGTAACTAGAGATACACCTTGGTGTTCATGGAGTTGTTTTACCAGATAACGCTAAAGATGATTATGGTGGTTATATATTCTGTAACTAGAGTTACACCTAAGTGTTCATCTAGTAGTTGTACCAAGTAAGATTAAAGATGAGTATGGTGGTTATAAATTCGGTAACTATTGTTACACATGTTGTAGCAAGTAAGGCTAAAGATGAGTATCTTGGATATAAATTCGGTAATTATAGTTACACCTAGATATTTATGGAGAAGTTGTGCCAAGTAAGGCTAAAGATGAGTATGGTGGTTATAAATTCTTTAACTAGAGTTACACCTAGGAATTCGTGGAGTTGTTGTACCAAATAACGCTAAAGTGAGTATGGTGGTTACAAATTCGGTAAATAGAGTTACACCTAGGTGTTCGTGGAGTTGTTGTACCAAATAACGCTAAAGATGAGTATGTGGGTTACACATTCGGTAACTAGAGTTACACATACGTGTTTATGGAGTAGTTGTATCAAGTAAGGCTAAAGATGACTATTTTGGTTATAAATTCGGAAACTACAGTTACACCTAGGTGTTCATGGAGTAGTTGTACCAAGTAAGGCTAAAGATGAGTATGGTGGTTATAAATTCGGTAACTAGACTTACACTTAGTTGTTCACGGAGTAGTTGTAACAAGTAAGGCTAAAGATGAGTATGGTGGTTATAAGTTCTGTAACTAGAGCTACACCAAGGTGTTTATGGAGTAGTTGTACCAAATAAGGGTAAAGATGAGTATGGTGGTTATAAATTCGGTAACTAGAGTTACACCTAGGTGTTCGTGGAGTTGTTGTACCAAATAATGCTAAAGATGGGTATGTTGGTTACAAATTCGGTTACTAGAGTTACATCTAGGTGTTCGTGGAGTTGTTGTACCAAGTAAGACTAAAGATGAGTATTGAGGTTATAAATTCTGTAACTAGATACACCTAGGTGTTCATGGAGTAGTTGTA
>NW_013678796.1:5220-7918 GCF_000517525.1 Limulus polyphemus | reverse complement strand
GTAACTAGAGTTACACCTAGGTGTTCATGGAGTAGTTGTACCAAGTAAGGCTAAAAACGAGTATATTGGTTATAAATTCGGTAACTAGAGTTATATCTAGGAATTCTTGGAGATGTTGTACCAAATAACGCTAAAGAGAGTATGGTGGTTATATATTCGGTAACTAGAGTTACAGCTAGGTGTTCGTGGAGTTCTTGTACCAAATAACGCTAAATATGAGTATGGTGGTTACAAATTCGGTAACTAGAGTTACATCTATGTGTTCATGGAGTAGTTTTGCCAGGAAAAGCTAAAGATGAGTATGGTGGTTATAAATTCGGTAACTAGAGTTACACCTAAATGTTCATGGAGGAAAAGCTAAAGATGAGTATGGTGGTTATAAATTCGGTAACTAGAGTTACACCTAGGTGTTCGTGGAGTTTTTGTACCAAATAACGCTAAAGATGAGTATGGGGATATAAATTCGGTAACTAGAGTTAAACCTAAGTGTTTCTGGAGTAGTTGTACCAAGTAAGGCTAAAGACGAGTATATTGCTTATAAATTTGGTAAGTAGAGTTACATCTAGGCATTCGTAGAGTTGTTGTACCAAATAACGCTAAAGAGAGTATGGTGGTTATATATTCGGTAACTAGAGATACACCTAGGTGTTTATGGAGTAGTTGTACCAAGTAAGGCTAAAGATGAGTATGGTGGTTATAAATTCTCTAACTAGAGTTACACCTAGGTGTTCATGGAGTAGTTGTATCAAGTAAGGTTAACGATGAATATGGTGGTTACAAATTCGGTAACTAGACTTACACCTAGGTGTTTATGGAGTAGTTGTATACACATCTTTAGCCTTACTTGGTGGTTATAAATTCTGTAACTAGAATTACACCTAGGTGTTCATGGAGTAGTTGTACCAAATAACACTAAGGATGAGTATAGTGGTTATAAATTCGGTAACTAGCGCTACGCCTAGGTGTTCGTGGAGTTTTGTACCAAATAACGCTAAAGATGAGTATGGGGTTACACATTCAGTAACTAGATTTACACCTAGGTGTTCATAGAGTAGTTGTTCCAAGTAAGGCTAAAGATGAATATGGTGGATATAAATTCGGTAAGAAAAGTTACACCAGAGTGTTCATGGAGTAGTTCTACCAAGTAAGGCTAAAGATGAATATGGTGGTTATAAATTCGGTAAATATTGTTACACCTAGATGTTCATGGAGTAGTTGTACCAAATAAGGCTAAAGATGAGTATGTTGGATATAAATTCGGTAATTATAGTTACACCTAGGTATTTATGGAGAAGTTGTGCCAAGTAAGGCTAGAGATGAGTATGGTGGTTGTGAATTCGGTAACTAGAGTTACACATAGGTATTCGTGGAGTAGTTGTACCAAATAACGCAAAAGTTGAGTATGGGGTTACACATTCGGAAACTAGAATTACACCTAGGTGTTCGTGGAGTTGTTATACCAAATAACGGTAAAGATGAGTATGGGGTTACATATTCGGTAACTAGAGTTACACCTAGGTGTTAGTGGAGTTATGGTACCAAATAACGCTAAAGATGAGTATGGTGGATACAAATTCGGTAACTAGAGTTACACATAGGTGTTCGTGGGGTTGTTTTACCAGATAACGCTAAAGATGAGTATGGTGGTTATAAATTCTGTAACTAGAGTTACACCTAAGTGTTCATCTAGTAGTTGTACCAAGTAAGGTTATAGATGAATATGGTGGTTATAAATTCGGTAACTATTGTTACACCTAGTTGTTCATAGAGTAGTTGTACCAAGTAAGGCTAAAGTTGACTATCTTGGATATAAATTCGGTAATTATAGTTACACCTAGGTATTTATGGAGAAGATGTGCTAAGTAAGGCTAAAGATGAGTATGGTGGTTATAAATTCTGTAACTAGAGTTACACCTAGGAATTCGTGGAGTTGTTGTACCAAATAACTCTAAAGATGAGTATGGTGGTTACAAATTCGGTAAATAGAGTTACACCTAGGTGTTCATGGAGTAGTTGTGCCAGGTAAAGCTAAACATGAGTATGGAGGTTATAAATTCAGTAACTAGTGTTACACCTAGGTGTTTATGGAGTAGTTGTACCAAGTAAGGCTAAAGATGAGTATGGTGGTTATAAATTCGGTAACTAGAGTTACACCTAGGTGTTCGTGGAGTTTTTGTACCAAATAAAGCTAAATATGAGTATGTTGGTTACAAATTCGGTAACTAGAGTTACATCTAGGTGTTCGTAGAGTTGTTGTACCAAATAACGCTAACGATGAGTATGGTGGTTATAAATTCGGTAACTAGAGTTACACCGAGGTGGTCGTGGAGTAGTTGTACCAAGTAAGGCTAAAGATGAATATGGTGGTTATAAGTTCGGTAACTCGAGTTACACCTAAGTGTTCATGGAGTAGTTGTACCAAGTAAGGCTAAAGATGAATATGGTGGTTATAATTTCGGTAAGTAGAGTTACACGTAAGTGTTCATGGAGTAGTTATACCAAGTAAGGCTAAAGATGAATATGGAAGTTTATAAATTCTGTAACTAGAGTTACACATAGGTGTTCATGGAGTAGTTATACCAAGTAAGGCTAAAGATGAATATGGAAGTTTATAAATTCTGTAACTAGAGTTACACATAGGTGTTCATGGAGTAGTTATACCAAGTAAGGCTAAAGATGAATATGGAAGTTTATAAAT